>NC_060128.1:54609285-54909285 GCF_021461395.2 Schistocerca americana
GGAAAGAGATATCATGCAAGTCTCAACTTTAAATACAATTTACATTGGTTACATTTCATATTCAATAACGTATGGCCTTAAATGAACTATAACGGGAAGTCTACTTAATGTAATTTTACCTCTGCAAAGTCTTAAAAATTTCGTGCAACCATGTACTCAATTTCATGCAGCACAGTAACTATGACAAATAACGAAAATAAATTCTGACCTTTATCTTTTAAGGATATCGAGCTGTAGGTTGCAGAAGAATCAAATTTTTTCACCAAATCGTTTTCTTAAAATCGGATGTTAAGTAATTCATAGCTGCCATTGTGTCTGCACCACTGGTTTGTCAAGAAGACATGTGGCTGTCGCTGTGTGTCGCGCGTGCTGCAGCAGCGAGACTCAAACATGTTGGAATTCAAATGTCGCCAGCTGCAGCGGGAGACAGGTAGCAAGACAGATGTAGCTCAAGTAGGACACTTCTGTAACTACACCTGCGGTTGTGTTCTGTCACCTGAAGCTGTCGCGCACTGTCGCTCGCTTCTGTCACTCACATAGGACACAGCCTTACTTGTGTTTCTCACCATTACTTCACATGTATTGCATTAAATTTCAACTCATTTTCTCCCACCACTTCCTCCTTAGCCTTTCTTGTACCTCTCCTTCTCCTCATTCTTCTCCATCTCCATCTACATCATTGCCCGCAACATTATTAAATCATCAGCAAACATCACTGCTTCCATACTTTCACCTGCTAATAGTACTGCCACCCCGGTGATTCGCTAATCTGTAATACTGATAAATTTTACCTGACTCACACTTCAACACATTTGCTTTATTTTTCTTGTAGTCCACCTTCCGAATCCCCTTTTCCGAAGGACTTCCCAGTTACTCTCATACGTATAATTATATTCCTCTCTGGCCTTTTCTATCAACTTACATAGAATGCAAGTACTTTAGAAAAGTAAAGATTTTCTCACCATTGTGACACCAATGGGCCAAGGTGCATTTCCAATGGCCATCTGCAAGTAGGAGTCGCTGGCGCGGATGTAGTCCCGGTCAAGCATGTACCTCGTAATCTCCGTCAGACTCTCCGCTATGTCCTCGGGCACACTGCGCGTCTTCAGCTTACGCAGTAGGGGCTTCAGGTACACCTGTACACGATTTCACTAGTTGTATTCTCAATAAGCACTGCTTCGATCAGACAAGCGTATAATAAACCTTAGGAATAACACACAAATTAATGCTAAACTGGGTAAGACTGCCTATGGCTACAACTGAAAAACACAGATCTAATGTGTAAGTAAGTAAAATTGGAAAAAGTTTGTACAACTGACTAAAAATTTTGTAAAGTTATGCAGTGAATTCCATTAAACAGTAAAACTAGACGAAAATAGTGTCACATTTAACAGGACTTACAATATGTAATTAGAGTATTCAAAACAAATGCTATGCAGGAACTGTACCTTGTTTGACAATCACAGTTTAAATTCTAATGAGTGCACATAATTAAACAAATTCACAGCAAAGATGGAGAGCTAGGCAAATATAAGGGGCATTCAAAAAGAAACGAGCTGGAGTCTGGTATGCACAAACCGGTGACAGGAGGGTAATATTGTTTCATATGTAACGAGATGTGGTTCCGACCAGAGCGTGGAATAGCACAGCCCATAGCTGGAGGGCACGCGTGCATGTCAAGTGACTATACAGAGCTAGCAGCAGCACGCATCGAACGTCCAATGCTGCCAGTCACAATGCAAACAGTGACAAGGTGTCAAAAGAAGAACAAATAGATGTCGTTCGCTTTTTGACAGCGGAAGGAGGAGGAGGAACGGACAGTAATCAATTAATGTCACAAGTGTACAGTGAACACTACATGTACCTGACAAAGGTCAAGGCGTGGTACAAATGCTTCAGGGAAGGACGGCTGTCATTAGCCAATGATGCACAGAGTTCACTAGCCAATGATGCACAGTCCGGAACACCACAATGCATTATCAACGACACTGTCCGTCTGGTGGATGCACTCGTTACCCAGGACCGTAGCCGCCGTGGTCGGATTGAGTGTCGGAAGTGTTCATACCGTCACGAAGGAACGACTGCATGTGCGCAATGTGTGTGCTCGACGGTTGGCCCGCAGTCTTCGACCACGACAGGAAGCGTGTCGAACAGCCCACTGTCTCACTCATCTGCAGCGCTAGGCTCGGGAAGGGAATGTGTTCCCGGTACGAGTGGTGGCTGGAGATGAGTCACAGTGTCATCATTTCAAACCAGAATCAAACCGACAAAGTCTTCAGTGGAAGTATCCAGGGTCACCCCCACTAAAAAAAGCTGAGACCACCCACACGATTGCAGGAAAGGTTACGCTGACGGTATTCTTTGACCGAGATGGCCCCCTTACGATTCACTTCCCCTTCGCCGAGCGATCAAATCGAAACGACCGGGCAATCTCACCTGTGGGGTCATTCTGCTCCACGACAGTGCAAAGGCTCGTACGGCCGACACAGTCGTGGCACTCCTGCAGAAATTCAAATGGGAGGTTCTCGGTCACCCTCTGTACAGTGCGGACCTCTCTCCCGGTGACTACGCCACTTTCGGTTCCCTTAAAAAGGCTCCGAGCGGCAAAGGATCCACCTCGGACGACGATGTCCGGCTGTACGTGCAGAACTGGTTAACATCGCAGCCTCGGGAATTTTATGAGACGGCCATTCACCACCTCGTGTCACTGTGGGACAATTGTCAGAACAGCCAGGGTCAATACTTCTAACGTACAGGTACTGTTTTCTGTAATTATTTCTCTGGCTCGTTTCTTTCTGAACGCGCCTTATAATTCGATCTACAATACAAATAGTACTAAAATAATATCGAGATGAGCAGAAATATTTACTTGCCTATATGCTGTTTCTGCTCACATAGACACAATGAAACACATAATTTAACATAATACCTGTAATTTGCTATTTCTAACTTTTCTCTGTAGCCAGGATCACTAAAATACACTAGCGCGGTGCCTTTTGACTCCGATAGCGAGAAAACACTTCGTCGACAGTATCTGGTCGATAACAGGAGGAGAGGTGGTGGCGTAAACCTCTCGATTACCAGGATTTGTGCCAATGCCCTGAGTCAAATTCAAAAGCTCTCCCGTGTCTCACGGTGTGAGGGCACGTGACACTGGTAATGATCATTTTTCGTCAGATGGATACTTTAAGCCTGGTGGCCATCGGAGTGCAAGTGCAAAAAATATGCAAGGAAACAAAATGGCAGCTAAAAAAAGGAATTTAGATTACAAACTACGAACATCTACAACAACAAGGGTATTTCGATAAGCCAAAAATTGAGATGTTAGTGGGCAGTCGTGAAGCTTTAGGCGTGGCAGAAAGTGTCGACCTGATAACACCAGGAATACTCGAGGTATGAGGCTTCTCAGGAGGATACTAGGACTTCCGAGAACATACAACATTACTCTGAAAAGTATGGTAAACTACAGAATAAAGGGTTGTGTTAGCAAGAAATTAAATAAAAAAAAAACATACTGTAACATCAGTGAAACGAGTCTGAGTAAAAAGGAAGGGAAAACTGTATTTGCTCAGTGTGGCACACTCCAAAAATAAATTTATTAATAATGATAATGTCATTTTAGTGATATCCCTCTTTTGTACAACAATTAAATGAAATTAATGCTGCACGAAACATGTCATCCTTTTATAGTGAAAATAGTGTCCATCGTGACATTTGTTGTACTTTGTGTTGGCTTCATTGCATTGATTACCAATAACTACTTGTGAACATATAAAAAAAAAAAAAAAAAAAAAACTGCCAACAAAATGCTCAGTGTGATAGTACTGGCTATAACAATGCAGTATAGCTGACATAAAACAAAAACAGCAAACAGGTAACTCCTATATAAAGCACAGGTAGCATAAACCAAGACTGATCACGATTCCCCAATGAAAGCAACACACATATACACAAAACTAAGTGCATTTATTCATTTTACAATGATGTGTTTAGCTAAGATAACACTAAAGTGTGTAAGCATACAGATGTTAAGTTCCACAGCTAGCTCAGTAGTACAACCATCCATCACTGAACTGACAGCCTGGTGATGATCACACCAGTGTAAAAGACTAATGTTTCTTACATATGTACTTGTCAGTAGTAAATCATAAAAGGGTTCGACAAGATGAACTTTAACTATTTGTCAGAAATAAAAAGAATCGAGTATCATAAAAACATCTTTGCAGCCATAGCGGAGACCACGATAAACAACACAAATTACACTCGTGCTGAGAAAAAACAGAACACCTCGAACGAGTAGAGATAGGACGTTCGTAAACAAAAGAGATGTACGTTAGTATGTTCTGCAGAAATGATTAGCATTTAAGTTGCCTTCCATTTGTTACGGGGACAATGCTGCAAACTGAGAGCTCCGCCGAAACTCTGCACACAAGGCTATTCTTCTCAACTTCTCTACCAGTCGCTGGAATGACACGAGAATGACTTCGGAGCCCTGATGACAGGCACCATTTGCTCCAACATACACCACAGTCTGCAGTGGACTCCACCCTGTTCCCTCAATAGCTGCCGGAATAGCCTCTTCAGCATGCTTAATGAGAACCCCAGGCACTGAGTACACACGGTATTCTTTCCTGTCCCGTGCTACCATTTCCCTAAGAGATACCATCATTTGCCATACGTTTGAACTGCCAATGATTAATAGACCCCTACCCTTCGGTGTTTGCCTCCTCCTGACACTGGACAAAACAGTTTCCCAAAACAGGTGAAGTGAGTCCTACTGGCTCAGTTTCAGTGAAAGACAGCACATTAAACTTGTCGGTTAAGGGGCACGTACGACAACACGAGTCCTCCCCGGTCGCCATCCATCCCGTACAGGACGCCTTTATGTCCCACTGACACACTACTTGCAGTCAAGTGGACGGGTAACGACAAATCCTGTACTTTCTGCAGAAGAGACAGGATCCACAGGAGAGGACAGTATTTGAGTTACCTCTGGTACAGTTATCACAGGTAGACGATTCTCTGCAGCTCTCCCAAAACACCGATCAGCACCTTCCTCATCTCTGGTGCAACAGTAGCACGGTGTAACACGTACTTCACTACAGGGGGTGACAGTCTGTTGCCATTTATTATCGCACGGGGTACGTGCACATTGTCCACTTCTCCTCTTGTCTTTGACGAATGAGCAGAAATGTGCCAGATGGCAATGGTATATGGAATGACAGGAATGGCATCAGACAGAGTTTTTGGACGAATCCAGGTTCTGTCTGTTTGAAAATATGCGTCAATGCCGTCACCCACGAAACGAGTTATCAGGGCCCGTGGCAGACCCTGTGCCTATTAGGCAACAGGACAAATGCTGAACCAAAGATTTCAAAAGTTCTGTGACAAGCTATGCTGTGACTTCCTGGACTTGTGCCATAGGGTTGAGATCTGCAGGGTCCCCTTAAATAGGCCAGGCATGCACTACACATCAGAGGCTGCTACTCAGGTAGTTGACTGCGTGTAATGTGCGTACAAGGGATTTTTATAGTAGGGAGCTCTCCATCCGACCTACATAACGACAACCTTAGGGAACCCGGACGTATCAGCGTAAGATCGAAAAAAATGCCTCCCACAGGTGAGACTATTAAAATCCTAATCCTAAACTGTCGAAGCATTCGCAACAAAGTGCCAGAGTCTGAACCACTCATGAAATGTAGTGATGCTCACATAATACTAGGTACAGAAAGCTGGTTGAAACCTTAAATCAACAGCAGAGAGTCTTTTGGGAAAAAATTATGCCTATATCAAAAGGATAGGCACATGGGAAATAAAGGTGGTGTAATTGTCGCAGTGGACAAGAAACTCAAATCTACCGAGACAGAAACTGAAGCGGCATGTGAGATTGTTTGAGCAAGACTCGGTATCACCCACCAGACTCGTCTCCTGAGGTAATCGAAAACTTTAGAGAAAACCTCAGTTCACTTGTACGCAAGTTCCCCAATCGTTGTAATTGTCAGTTAAGACTTTAATTGTCTAACAATTAATTGCCAAAATTACAGTTTTGGAAGTGGTGGGTGTCTTAAGACATCCTGTGAAACTCCTCTTTGAGGCTGTCCACATTGAATCTTGTATCACTGACCGTGACGCGGTTGTGGCAACAATGATTACCAAAATACAAAAAGAAAGATATATATATGTTCAGTAAACTAGATTTAAAAAAATCAGTAGTATCATATCTCAATGAGGAACTTGAAACTTTCAGCACAGGTCAGGAGCACACAGAGAAAGTCTCACTCCGGTTTAAAAGAATAGATATGTTCCCAGCAGAACAGTTCATAATGGGAGGGAAACTCCGCGGCATACAGTAGTCAATGAAGAAACTTCTAAAGAAACAGAGACTACTGCAGAACAGGAGTAAAATAAATATTAGGGCTGTTGTTGTTGTTGTGGTCTTCAGTCCTGAGACTGGTTTGATGCAGCTATCCATGCTACTCTATCCTGTGCAAGCTTCTTCATCTCCCAGTACCTACTGCAACCTACATCCTTCTGAATCTGCTTAGTGTATTCATCTCTTGGTCTCCCTCTACGATTTTTACCCTCCACACTGCCCTCCAATACTAAATTGGTGCTCCCTTGATGCCTTAGAATATGTCCTACCAACCGATCCCTTCTTCTAGTCAAGTTGTGCCACAAACTTCTCTCCTCTCCAATTCTATTCAATACCTCCTCATTAGTTATGTGATCTACCCACTAATCTTCAGCATTCTTCTGTAGCACCACATTTCGAAAGCTTCTATTCTCTTCTTGTCTAAACTATTTATCGTCCATGTTTCACTTACATACATGGCTACACTCCATACAAATACTTTCAGAAACGACTTCCTGACGCTTAAATCTATACTCGATGTTAACAAATTTCTCTTCTTAAGAAACGATTTCCTTGCCATTGCCAGTCTACATTTTATATCGTCTCTACTTCGACCATCATCAGTTATTTTGCTCCCCAAATAGCAAAACTCCTTTACTACTTTAAGTGTCTCATTTCCCTCAGCATCACCCGACTTAATTCGACTACATTCCATTATTCTTGTTTTGCTTTTGTTGATGTCCATCTTATATCCTCCTCTCAAGACACTACCCATTCTGTTCAGCTGCTCTTCCAAGTCCTTTGCTGTCTCTGACAGAATTACAATGTCATCGGTAAACCTCAAAGTTTTTATTTCTTCTCCATGAATTTTAATACCTACTCCAAATTTTTCTTTTGTTTCCTTCACTGCTTGCTCAATATACAGATTGAATAACATCAGGGAGAGGCTACAACCCTGTCTCACTCCCTTCCAACCACTGCTTCCCTTTCATGCCCCTCAACTCTTATAACTGCCATTTGGTTTCTATACAAATTGTCAATAGCCTTTCGCTCCCTATATTTTACCCTTGCCACCTTCAGAATTTGAAAGAGAGTATTCCAGTCAACATTGTCAAAAGCTTTCTCTAAGTCTACAAATGCTAGAAATGTAGGTTTGCCTTTCCTTAATCTAGCTTCTAAGATAAGTCGTAGGGTCAGTATTGCCTCACGTGTTCCAATATTTCTACGGAATCCAAACTGATCTTCTCCAAGGTCGGCTTATACTAGTTTTTCCATTCGTTGGTAAAGAATTCGCGTTAGTATTTAGCAGCCGTGACTTATTAAACTGATAGTTCGGTAATTTTCACATCTGTCAACACCTGCTTTCTTTGGGATTGGAATTATTATATTCTTCTTGAAGTCTGAGGGTATTTCGCCTGTCTCATACATCTTGCTCACCAGATGGTAGAGTTTTGTCAGGACTGGCTCTCCCAAGGCCATCAGTAGTTCTAATGGAATGTTGTCTACTCCCGGGGCCTTGATTCGACTTAGGTCTTTCAATGCTCTGTCAAACTCTTCACGCAGTATCATATCTCCCATTTCATCTTCATCTACATCCTCTTCCATTTCCATAATATTGTCCTCAAGTACATCACCCTTGTATAGACCCTCTATATACTTCTCCATCTTTCTGCTTTTCCTTCTTTGCTTAGAACTGGGTTTCCATCTGAGCTCTTGATATTCATACAAGTGTTTCTCCTTTCTCCAAAGGTCTCTTTAATTTTCCTGTAGGCAGTATCTATCTTACCCTAGTGAGATAAGCCTCTACATCCTTACATTTATCCTCTAGCCATCCCTGCTTAGCCATTTTGCACTTCCTGTCGATCTCATTTTTGAGACGTTGGTATTCCTTTTTGCCTACTTCATTTACTGCATGTTATATTTTCTCCTTTCATCAATTAAATTCAATATTTCTTCTGTTACCCAAGGATTTCTACTAGCCCTCATCTTTTTACCTACTTGATCCTCTGGTGCCTTCACTATTTCATCCCTCAAAGCTACCCATTCTTCTTCTACTGTATTTCTTTCCCCCATTCCTGCCATTAGTTCCCTTACGCTCTCCCTGAACCTCTGTACAATCTCTGGTTTAGTCAGTTTATCCAGGTCTCATCTCCTCAAATTCCCACCTTTTTGCAGTTTCTTCAGTTTTAATCTACAGTTCATAAACAATAGATTGTGGTCAGAGTCCACATCTGCCCCTGGATATGTCTTACAATTTAAAACCTGGTTCCTAAATCTCTGTCTTACCATTATATAATCTATCTGAAATCTGTCAGTATCTCCAGGCTTCTTCCATGTATACAACCTTCTTTTATGATTCTTGAACCACGTGTTAGCTATGATTAAGTTGTGCTCTGTGCAAAATTCTACCAGGCGGCTTCCTCTTTCATTTCTTAGCCCCAATCCATATTCACCTACTACGTTTCCTTGTCTCCCTTTTCCTACAACCGAATTCCAGTCACCCATGACTATTAAATTTTCGTCTCCCTTCACTATCTGAATAATTTCTTTTATATCATCATACATTTCTTCAATTTCATTGTCATCTGCAGAGCTAGTTGGCATATAAACTTGTACTACTGTAGTAGGTGTGGGCTTCGTGTCTATCTTGGCCACAATATTGCGTTCACTATGCTGTTTGTAGTAGCTTACCCGCATTCCTATTTTTTTATTCATTATTAAACCTACTCCTGCATTACCCCTATTTGACTTTGTATTTATAACCCAGTATTCGCCTGACCAAAAGTCTTGTTCCTCCTGCCACTGAACTTCACTAATTCCCACTAGATCTAACTTTAACCTATCCATTTCCCTTTTTAAATTTGCTAACTTACGTGCCCGATTAAGGGATATGACATTCCACGCTCCGATCCATAGAACGCCAGATTTCTTTCTCCTGATAACGACATCCTCTTGAGTAGTCCCTGCCCGGAGATCTGAATGGGGGACTATTTTACCTCTGGAATATTTTACCCAAGAGGACGCCATCATCATTAACCATACAGTAAAGCTGCATGCCCTCGGGAAAAATTACAGCTGTAGTTTCCCCTTGATTTCAACCATTCGCAGTACCAGCACAGCGAGGCCGTTTTGGTTAGTGTTACAAGGCCAGATCAGTCAATCATCCAGACTGTTGCCCCTGCAACTACTGAAAAGGCTGCTGGCCCTCTGCAGGAACCACACGTTTGTCTGGCCTTTCAACAAATACCCCTCCGTTGTGGTTGCACCTACGGTACGGCTATCTGTATCGCTGAGGCACGCAAGCCTCCCCACCAACGGCAAGGTCCATGGTTCATAGGGCTATAGATACAGAGATGCTGAATGAAATGTATTTGGATATGAAGAGAGCAAGGCACGATGACGACGTCATTTGTAGCTGGGACTGTAAAAGGTGTGTAAAGATCTTAATTGTTCCTGTTAAAATATATTTATCGAGTAAAATCTGTTTGTCACAATTACTGCAAAGTTCGCACCTGACATTAACCATTTTATTTAAGAAATTTCAGCATTTTATTGGATATCGCTGGCGGTGCGGAGCTGCGCTGTGAGCGAGCAGTCTGCAGCAGCGGCAGATTTAAATATACGATCGCAACAACAACCACATCCTATAAAGGGTACAGTAGAGGAGAAGGAAAATAATAAAGTGTTTCTTTTCACAGCATTCCAGGCACAAAATAAAAAGAGATGGTAGATTTTATCTTGTGCATTCACAGGTGGATACAAGCTGCAGCTTTTGTAAATTTTTATTCAAAAAAGTGATAAATAATGAACATATCATAAAGTGTACTTAAAAGTGGATAATTTTCATGAGAGCTTAGCAATGTAAAAAAAAGAAAACAATTTCATATAGTAAAGATAGTCTTATGCTTCAAAGCTAGTCGGGGTATATCCAGTTAAACAAAAATCCACTGCAACGTGAAAATGTTTGCTAAGTTCGATGGACAATAATATTTTCATTCTTGCACAAACAGCTTTAGCACTTGAATAAAAGTAAAACTTGAATCATTATTTTGGAATATTCAAAGAAATTCATTTTTATTAATCTACAACAGAATATTTCATACGTAAAGTAATAATCACAGATGAAAAATTTATTGCAACCTTTCATTTCTCATGTCCATCCATGTATATGTTAAGTTCAATCTCAACGGTTTCCCAATCAAATTAAACGCAAAAGACAAAGAAAGTTTAAAACCAGACAGTTAACTCCCGAATTATTAAAACAGACAGAATCGCATTAAATGGTGTAGAGAAATCATCAAAATTGAGCAAAGCTTCAGGCCCCGATGGAATCCCTGCGAGATTCTATACTGAATTTGTGGGCGAGTTACCCCTTCTAACTATAATCTATTGTAGATCCCTCAAACAAAAAACCATGTCCAGTTTTTGGAAAAAGTAGAAGTGATCCACAAAACTAGCATCCAACATCCTCCACATTGATTTCTTGTAGAACCTTAGAATGTATTCTGAGCTCAAACATAATGAGGTATCTCGAACACAATGATCTCCTCGATGCCAACCGGCACGGATTTCGAAAATATCGAGCGTGTGTAACCCGACTCGCACTTTTCTCACATGACATACCGAAAGCTTCGGATTGAGGCAACCGGGTAGATGCAGTGTTTCTCGATTTATGAAAAGCATTTGACTCGGACCACACTTACGCTTGTCATCGAAAGTACGATCGTATGGGGTATCGAGTGAAATTTGTGAGTGGACTAAAAGCTTTTTGGTACGGAGGACACAGCATGTTATCCTGGATGGAGAGTCATTGTCATGTATAGAAGTAATCTGAAAGGTGCCCAAGGAAAGTGGCTTGGGACTCTTGCTGTTCATGTTGTATGTTAATGACCTTGCAGACAATATTAATAGTAAAATCTGCTTTTTGCAGATTATGCAATTATTCATAATGAGAAGCTGCATAAATATTCAGTCAGATCTTGATAAGATTTCAGCATGGTGCAGAGATTGGCAACATGCTCCAAATGTTCAGAAATGTAAGATTTTGCTCCTCACAAAATGAAAAAATGTAGAATGCCATGACTATAACATCAGCACCTACACAGATATTCCGCAAGTCACTGTACGGTGCATGACGGATGGTAGCCTGTACCACTACTAGTCATTTCCTTTCCTGTTCCCCTCACAAATCGAGTGAGGGAAAAACGGCAATCTATATGCCTTTCTACGAGCCCTAATTTCTCGTATCTTATCTTCGTGGTCCTTATGCACAATGTATGTTGGCAGCAGTACAATCGTTTGACACTCAGCTTCAAATGCCGGTTCTCTAAGTTTTCTCAATATTGTTTCTCTAAAAGAATGTCAGCTTCCCTTTAGGGATTCCCATTTGAGTTCCCGAAGCATCTCTGTAGCACTTACACACTGTTCGAACCTACCGGCAACAAATGTAGCACCCTGCCTCTGAATTGCTTCGATATCTTTCTTCGATCCGAGCTGATACGGATCCCAAACACTCGAGCAGTACTTAAGAATAGGTTGCACCATTGATCTATTCCTGCTCTCCTTTACAGGTGAATCATTGTTTCCTAGCATTCTTCCGATAAACCGAAGTCATCATATGCCTTGCCTATCACAGTTGTCACACGCTCATTTCATCTCGTATTGTTTTGTAACGTTACGCTCGACTGTGTCGAGCAGGACACTAGTAATACCGTATCTGGACTTACAGGTTTGTTCTTCCTACCCATCCGCTCACTTAGAGCTAGCTGCCATTTGTCACACAGACTGGAAATTTTGTCCAAATTGTCTCGTATCTTCCTGCAGTCACTCAACTCCTATGCCTTATCGTCAGCAAACGACCACAGATTGCTGCCCACCCTGTCTGCCAGCTCATTTACCTGTATAGAGAACAGCAGCAGTTCTATGACACTTCCCTGGGGCACTCCAGACGATACCATCATCTCTGTCGGACACTGGCTGTCGAGGACAACGTACTGGGTTCTATTATTTAAGAAGTCTCCGAGCCACTCACATATCATTGACCTTATTCCATATGCTCGTATCTTCAGGGTGTTTCAAAAATGACCGGTATATTTGAAACGGCAATACAAACTAAACGAGCAGCGATAGAAATACACCGTTTGTTGCAATATGCTTGGGACAACAGTACATTTTCAGGCAGACAAACTTTCGAAATTACAGTAGTTACAATTTTCAACAACAGATGGTGCTGCGGTCTGGGAAACTCTATAGTACGATATTTTCCACATATCCACCATGCGTAGCAATAATATGGCGTAGTCTCTGAATGAAATTACCCGAAACCTTTGACAACGTGTCTGGTGGAATGGCTTCACATGCAGATGAGATGTACTGCTTCAGCTGTTCAATTGTTTCTGGATTCTGGCGGTACACCTGGTCTTTCACGTGTCCCCACAGAAAGAAGTCACAGGGGTTCATGTCTGGCGAATAGGGAGGCCAATCCACGCCGCCTCCTGTATGTTTCGGATAGCCCAAAGCAATCACACGATCATCGAAATATTCATTCAGGAAATTAAAGACGTCGGCCGTGCGATGTGGCCGGGCACCATCTTGCATAAACCACGAGGTGTTCGCAGTGTCGTCTAAGGCAGTTTGTACCGCCACAAATTCACGAAGAATGTCCAGATAGCGTGATGCAGTAATCGTTTCGGATCTGGAAAATGGGCCAATGACTCCTTTGGAAGAAATGGCGGCCCAGACCAGTACTTTTTGAGGATGCAGGGACGATGGGACTGCAACATGGGGCTTTTCGGTTCCCCATATGCGCCAGTTCTGTTTATTGACGAAGCCGTCCAGGTAAAAATAAGCTTCGTCAGTAAACCAAATGCTGCCCACATGCATATCGCCGTCATCAATCCTGTGCACTATATCGTTAGCGAATGTCTCTCGTGCAGCAATGGTAGCGGCGCTGAGGGGTTGCCGCGTTTGAATTTTGTATGGATAGAGGTGTAAACTCTGGCGCATGAGACAATACGTGGACGTTGGCGTCATTTGGACCGCAGCTGCAACACGGCGAACGGAAACCCGAGGCTGCTGTTGGATCACCTGCTGCACTAGCTGCGCGTTGCCCTCTGTGGTTGCCGTACGCGGTCGCCCTACCTTTCCAGCATGTTCATCCGTCACGTTCCCAGTCCGTTGAAATTTTTCAAACAGATCCTTTATTGTATCGCTTTTCAGTCCTTTGGTTACATTAAACCTCCGTTGAAAACTTCGTCTTGTTGCAACAACACTGTGTTCTAGGCAGTGGAATTCCAACACCAGAAAAATCCTCTGTTCTAAGGAATAAACCATGTTGTCTACAGCACACTTGCACGTTGTGAACAGCACACGCTTACAGCAGAAAGACGACGTACAGAATGGCGCACCCACAGACTGCATTGTCTTCTATATCTTTCACATCACTTGCAGCACCATCTGTTGTTGAAAATTGTAACTACTGTAATTTCGAAAGTTTGTCTGCCTGAAAATGTACTGTTGTCCCAAGCATATTGCAACAAACGGTGTATTTCTATCACTGCTCGTTTAGTTTATATTGCCGTTTCAAATATACCGGTCATTTTTGAAACACCCTGTATATTAGCAGCTTGCAATGGGGTACCATATCAAATGCTTTCCAGAAATCTAGAAATATGGAATCTGCCTGTTGCCCTTCACCCGTAGTTCTCAGAATAAGCCGAGTCCGGCACAAACGATGCTTTCTAAAACAATGCCGATTCGTGGACACAAGTTTCTCAGTCTCGAGAAAGTTTATTATATTCAGACTGAGAATACGTTCACAAATTCTGTAATTTTACCCGTCCGTTCTTTTATTTTTCTTATATACTGGAGTCACTTGCGCTTTTTTCCATTCTCTTGGGACTTTTTGGTGGGCAAGAGATTCACGATAACTGCAAATTAGGTAAGGGGCCAGCGCCGTAGAGTGCTCTTTATATTCTTTTGGAATTGGCCAACTTGTACAAACACCTGGGTGTAACACTTTGTAGGGATACGAATTGGAATGATCATGTACATTCAGTCGTGGGAAAGCAGGTGGTAGAGTTTGGTTATTAGCAGAATACTGGGAAAGTGCAATCAATCTACAAATGAGATCGTTTACAAATCACTTGTGTGACTGGTTCTAGAATACTGCTCAAGTGTGTGGGACCAGTACCCGATAGTACTAACAGGGGATATTGAACATATACAGAGAAGGGCAGCACATATGTTTACAGGTTTGTTTATTCCGTAGGCGAGTGTCACAGAGTTACTGCAGGAATTGAACTGGCAGATGCTTGAAGACAGATGTAAACTATCCCTAGACAATCTATTAACAAAGTTTCAAGAACCTGCTTTAAATGATCACTCTAGGGATATACTACAACTCCCTATGTATCACTCACATAGAGATCCTGAGGATGAGATTAGAATAATTACTGCACGCACAGAGGCATTCAAACAATCATTCTGTCTATGCTCCATATGTGAATGGAACAGGAAGAGATCCTAATAATTGGAAAAATGGGACATACCCTTACAGTGGTTTGCAGAGTATAAATGTAGGTATAGATCTGTCCTGCAATGCCATTAGGATAAGGGGAGCGGGGTGGGGGACTCAGAGGTGCGACCAGTCCCATCTCGTCGTATTCTGCAGCCTTTCGTGAAGCATTCTGCACACACCCATCGCACTGCCGAAACACTTTGTCCCACACGAGTAGCAGTTTCCTAAATAGAGGCATCACAGTCTCTCGTGCCAATAATGCGCCCTCTTTCAAACTCACTGATATGATGGTACAGTTTGTGAGGCATCCTGCACTTCTGCTCAAGTTACACTGATCTGTTACCTTCGGTTTGTAGTGATGACAAAACCTGCCCGCTCATTTTACCGGCAGGTGGTGCTGTGCCACGATATCAACGTCGACCTCGAACCCGCGGGCCAACACAGTTCGTATGCTAATCATTTCTGCAGAAGATGCTAATGTATGTGCCTTGTGCATATGAACATCCTACGTCTAGTCTTTCGATCTGTTCTGTTTTTTCTGAACGTGTGTGTAAAAAATAAACCGTTTATTGTAAAAAGAAGACTGATATATTGGTTAAATATTGCAAGTCTTCCTGAAGCTGGAGAGAGAGTTCCCTGTTTCTTCTAATGGCTCTAATCAATATGGGACTTAACAGCTGAGATCATCAGTCCCCAAGACTTAGAACTACTTAAACCTAACTAACCTAAGGACATCACACACATCCATGCCCGAGGTAGGATTCGAACCTGCGACCATAGCAGCAGCACGGTTCCAGACTGAAGTGCCTAGAACCACTTGGCCACAGCGGTCGGCTTCCTGTTTCTTATACACAGCAAAGATTAAAAGTATAATTTCTCTTAAAATCAATGAAAATATGACAACAATCAGAGCTATAAAAGAAATACGCTTCAAAATGTGCAACAAGAAGTGATGAGTCAATAGACATTACCATTAAGCCACTGGCAAAAGCCGACTGTTAGTATCACGAATTCCTCTGGACCTGATTTCCATCAATTTTAGCTGGAGTACTTGGTAATACATTATTATAAGAAAACACACTAACATGTCACTTGTTTCACCAACTATTTAATTTTGTGACCTAGGTTTCAGGTCCCTAGTAAACTGTCGAACACTACTGACAAACGTGTTGCGCATCACGCTACAAACAGAAACAGCAAACAATTTACAGTCATCAAAGAAATTCATTGCCAGTACTAACAATATAAGGAAAATGCAGGTAGGAATATGAACAATGTAGGAAAATACAGACACACACCTCCAACATCTTGGGCTGAGATCCTGGAGTTGGCGGTCATGGGTCGTGTGTCCGTGAGGTGTGTGTGTGTGTGTGTGTGTGTGTGTGTGTTTTACTCACAGAGACTGTGGTCGAAAGCTACATGTGAGTGTCTTAACTGTACCTGTCTGCAACTTGACGTGTCTTCTTTAGTGTAAGTAGCAACCTGTCTTTTCCTACAGTGTGAATGTAAGGAAAAGGTAGACTGCTACTCACCGTAAAAATGACACGTTGAGTTGCAGACAGGCACAAAGAATAGACACATACACATTAGCTTTAGGCCAAAGCCTTCTTCAGAAAAGAAAACGCGCACCTGTTCATTAACACAAGCAAGCCCACCTCACACACACACACACACACACACACACACAAATCACCATCGCCAGCAGCTCAGACCAGCAGCAACCAGATGGGGTGTCAGAGAGAAAGGGATAGTAGTATACAGAAAGGGAGGGGGGGAGGGGGGGGGGGGAGAAGAGCGCTGTCTGGTAGAGTGTACAGCGCCTAGACTGCCAAAAGGTGCAGCGTTGGGTGGTCACGTTTGCGTGAAGTGTGCTCACTTGTGATAATGAATAGGTGAGAGTTTCTTTTTCTGAAGAAGTCTTTATTCAAATGCAAACGTGTTTGTGCAGCGTTGGGTGGCTGTGGGGCAGAGTTGCGGGGAGAGGGGGAGGGTAATGGGGAGTGAAACAGGAGAGGGGCAGAAAAAGGACAAGATGCACGGGTGTGTCGGCAGAAAGCGGCACACGAAGATAGTAGGGTGCAAGAATAGAGAGGAGGTGACAAACAGAGAGGGTTACTATCCACACACCCTCCACTCAGCAGTTTCCGTCCCCTCTGTCCTGTCACCTCCTACCTATACTTGTCCCCCACCATCTTTGTGTGCCGCCTCCTGCCAACACACCCGTGCGTCTTTCCGCTTGCCTGCTCCTCTCCTTTTTCACTCCCCGTTAACCCCCCCTCCCCCTCACCCCGCAGCGCTGCCCACACTTCTCGACGCTCCACCTGTCGGCTGTCTAGACCTTGCACACTACCAGACAGCACTCCTTTCCCCCTCCCCCCCTCTTCCGTATACTACTATCCATTCCCCTTCCTCACCCCATCCGTATTGCCGCTTCCATCCTGCACGACAGTGGCATTCCGGTCTGAGCTGCCGGAGAAGGCGGTCACGTTTGCGAGGAGTGTGCTCGCTTGTGATAATGAATAGGTGAGAGTTTCTTTTTCTGAAGAAGTCTTTGTCCAAATGCAAACGTGTTTGTGTCTTTTCCTTGTGCCTGTCTGCAACTCGACGTGCCATTGTTACGGTCAGTACCAATCTCCTTTCTTGTTGTTGTTGTGGTCTTCAGTTCTGAGATTGGTTTGCTGCAGCTCTCCATACTAATCTACCCTGTGCAAGCTCCTTCATCTACCAGTACCTACTACAACCTACATCCTTCTGAATCTGCTTAGTGTATTCATCTCTTCGTCTCCCTCAACGATTTTTACCCTCCACACTGCCCTCCAATGCTAAATTTGTGATCCCTTGATGCCCCAGTACACGTCCTACCAACCGATCCCTTCTTCTAGTCAAGTTGTGCCACAAACTTCTCTTATCACCAATCCTATTCAATACCTCCTCATTAGTTATCTGATCTACCCATCTAATCTTCAGCATTCTTCTGTAGCACCACATTCCGAAAGCTTCTATTCTCTTCTTGTCCAAACTATTTATCGTCCATGTTTTAGTTCCATTCATGGCTACACTCCATATAAATACTTTCAGAAACGACTTCCTGACACTTAAATCTATACTCGATGTTAACAAATTTCTCTTCTTCAGAAACGCTTTCCTTGCCATTGCCAGTCTACATTTTATATCCTTTCTACTTCGACCATCATCAGTTATTTTACTCCCCAAATAGCAAAACTCCTTTACTACTTTAAGTGTCTCATTTCCTAATCTAATTCCCTCAGCATCACCCGACTTAATTTGACTACATTCCATTATCCTCGTTTTGCTTTTGTTGATGTTCATCTTATATCCTCTTTTCAAGACACTGTCCATTCCGTTCAACTGCTCTGCCAAGTCCTTTGCTGTCTCTGACAGAATTACAATGTCATCAGTGAACCTCAAAGTTTTTATTTCTTTTCCATGGATTTTAATACCTACTCTGAATTATACTTTTGTTTCCTTTACTGCTTGCTCAATATACAGATTGAATAACATCGGGGAGAGGCTACAACCCTGTCTCACTCCCTTCCCAACCACTGCTTCCCTTTCATGCCCCTCGACTCATATAACTGCCATCTGGTTTCTGTTCAAATTGTAAATAGCCTTTCGCTCCCTGTATTTTACCCCTGCCACCTTTAGAATTTGAAAGAGAGTATTCCAGTCAACATTGTCAAAAAGGGTATTTCGCCTGTCTCATAAATCTTGCTCACCAGATGGTAGAGTTTTGTCAGGACTGGCTCTCCCAAAGCCGTCAGTAGTTCTAATGGAATGTTGTCTACTCCCGGGGCCTTGTTTTGACTCAGGTCTTTCAGTGCTCTGTCAAACTCTTCACGCAGTATTGTATCTCCTATTTCATCTTCATCTACATTATCTTCCATTTCTGTATTATTGTCCTCCAGAACGTCACCCTTGTATAGACCCTCTATATACTCCTTCCACCTTTCTGCTTTCCCTTCTTTGCTTAGAACTTGGTTTCCATCTGAGTTCTTGATATTCATGCAAGTGGTTCTCCTTTCTCCAAAGGTCTCCTTAATGTTCCTGTAGGCAGTATCTATCTTACCCCTGGTGATATGCGGCTCTACATCCTTACATTTGTCCTCTAGCCATCCCTACTTAGCCATTTTCTGTCGATCTCATTTTTGTGATGTTTGTATTCCTTTTTGCCTGCTTCATTTACTGCATTTTTATATTTTCTTCTTTCAGCGATTAAATTCAATATTTCTTCTGTTACCCAAGGATTTCTACTAGCCCTCGTCTTTTTACCTACTAGATCCTCTGCTGCCTTCACTACTTCATCTCTCAAAGCTACCCATTCCTCTTCTACTGTATTTCTTTCACCCATTCCTGTCAATTGCTCCCTTATGCTCTCCCTGAAACTCGGTACAACCTCTGGTTCTGTCAGTTTATCCAGGTCCCATCTCCTTAAATTCCCACCTTTTTGCAGTTTCTTCAGTCTTAATCTACAGTTCATAACCAATAGATTGTGATCAGAGTCCACATGTGCTCCTGGAAATGTCTTACAATTTAAAACTTGGTTCCTAAATCTCGGTCTTACCATTATATAATCTATCTGAAATCTGTCAGTATCTCCAGGCTTCTTCCATGTATACAACCTTCTTTTATGATTCTTGAACCACGTGTTAGGTATGATTAAGTTGTGCTCTGTGCAGAATTCTATCAGGCGGCTTCCTCTTTCATTTCTTAGCCCCAATCCATACTCACCTACTACGTTTCCTTCTCTCCCTTTTCCTACTACCGAATTCCAGTCACCCATGACTATTAAATTTTCGTCTCCCTTCACTATCTGAATAATTTCTTTTATTTCATCATACATTTCTTCAATTTCTTCATCATCTGCAGAGCTAGTTGGCATATAAACTTGTACTTCGGTAGTAGGTGTGGGCTTTATGTCTATCTTGGCCACAATAATGCGTTCACTATGCTGTTTGTAGTAGCTTACCCGCACTCCTATTTTTTTTATTCATTATTCAACCTACTCCTGCATTACCCCTATTTGACTTTGTATTTAGAACCCTGTAGCCACCTGACCAAAATTCTTGTTCCACCTACCACCGAACTTCACTAATTCCCACTATATCTAACTTTAACCTATCCATTTCCCTTTTTAAATTTTCTAACCTACCTGCCCGATTAAGGAATCTGACATTCCATGCTCCGACCCGTAGAACGCCAGTTTTCTTTCTCCTGAAAGAGTTGTGAATCTGGACGTAGAGCGCATGCATATTGGCATTTGCCTGCAGCCAGGCGACTAGCGCGAGTTTTGGTGTTCTCGTAAAGATAAGTCATTTTAGATTATAAAACATATAGATTAGTACTGATAACGTGGTAAATAGGTGTATTAGTGTGCCTTTTAAGTGTACCATTAAAAGTTTCGTTTTTCTTTATGTAATAAAGCAGAAAATGCGAAAAGATCCTAAAGTTGTATTTTCTGTTTACGTTCTGCTGCAGCAAATCTATAGAATTTCATTTAGTTGTTCCTTGATCTCTCCAACAATTTAAATTAGCGTACCTCTTCATTATTTCACTAGCATTTCCGGAAAGTAGCGTAAAGTTTAAGTTGTTGTTTCAGAAACTTTGCACTTTTGTTTTTGTTTACACACAGTTGCTTATAGGCCAAATTTGTGTAACCGAATTTTTGTGTTTATCTGTAATTTAACTGACTTATTCTTAATAAACCATTACGTTTATCAGGAGTGTAAAGTGCTCGACTTGCCGTAGAACTGTTTGGTGGGGGCTTTTGTGTGATGGGTGCTGTAGTTTTTTCCATGTGGGTGACTGTAGTGGTGTGGGAATAGGGGAAGTAAATGAGACTCATCAATGTTTTTGTAGGATTTGTAGTAGAGATAGGAAGATACTTGAACAGGAAGTGAAAATCGCCACCCTTCAGGCTGAGTTAGACAAGGCCAGGGGAGATCTTGACAGGTTAAGGAGGGAGAAGGGTAAAGAGAGGTGGGAAGTGGCAACAGGCAACAGGAGGAACAGGCCTAGAACTTTGTCTGACAGCTTCATGGTGGATGTGGAAAATAGATTTGACCTGTCGCTTCAGTTAGAAGCTGGTGAGCCTCAAGCAGTTGCAGGTGTAGACAGGGCACAACAAACTGTCAGCAGCAAATTGAAAAGTAAGAATGTAAGGAAATCAGTAAAGAGAAAGAAAGTGTTGTTGTTAGGTAGTTCCCATGGAAGAGGTGTTGGCCAACTTTTGCAGGATAAACTAGGATCAGAATACCAGGTCACCAATTTTTTTAAACCTAGATCTGGTCTGGAGCACGTGACAGAGGGTTTAGGATCACTTTGCAAGACACTGTGGTTATAGTGGGTGGGGCAGGTAATAGTATTGACAGAGATCGTGGGTACAGTATAGAGTGTGACCTAGCAATGATTGCATCAGCATCAAAGCATACTAGTGTTGAGTTTGTATCTGTTCTTGGGCGCCATGACTGACCTCATTTGAACTCTTCTGTCAAGAGAGCTAATTTAGAGTTGGAACGGCTGCTTATGTCGGGTGCTGGGTCACACACTGGTGTGGTTCCTGTTGATTCTCTCAATAGGTGGGATTATACCAGGCATGGCCTTCACCTCAACAGGAAGGGGGAGGGTAAATTAGCTGGGCAAATAGCAGGAAAGTTAAAGGGGGGAGGCACTGTCATGAGTGGTAAAATACCAGTGGTTACAGGGTTCAGAAAAGACCCTTTTTTAGGGTAGGGAGGACAGAAAGAAAGCAAATTTTAAGAGAGGTTAGAACTGAGACAAACCTTAAGTTTGAGAAAGAAATCAAAAAACATAATTCCAGCTTATTACATCAGCATAAACAGCTATTGGTTAAGAATTTTCAACAGTCAGCAGATATTTCAACTGTACTCAGTTTCAACTCAGTCAATGTGAAATGCCAGCTATCTTTTTTGCATCAAAATATTTGAGGACTGAGAAATAAAATTAATGAATCAATTATCCGCATAGATGAATTAGAGTCTTCAAACCCAGCTGACATAATCTGCCTCTCTGAACATCATGTGACCACTGGTATAGAACTTTTAAGTGTTACAGGGTTTAGGTTAGCATCTCACTTTTGTAGATCAGAAATAGAGAAAGGAGGAGTTGCCACATTCATTAGGAACTGTCATAAATTTAAGAACATTGACATTCATAAATTTTGCCTAGAACAGCATATGGAAGCATGTGCAGCAGAATTAGAATTTCACAAAAAATCCTTGATAATATTAAGTGTATATCGAGCACCTGCAGGTAACTTTAATCTGTTTGTAAACCACCTTGAAGCTGTACTGCCCCATTTAACAACCAAAAACAAAGAAATAGTGGTTGCTGGTGATTTCAATGTAGGTTTCCTTAAAGACTCTCCCAATAAGAACTAATTTGAGTTAGTAACACTATCATTCAACTTAATTCCCGCTGTAAAGTTCCCCACTAGGGTAGCCACTTGCTCATAAACAGCCATTGATAATATCTTTATAGAGACGTCCAATGAACAAAATTATATTACAAAAATAGTCAAAGGCCTCTCAGACCATGACATGCAGTTCCTTCTGTTAAATGTTAATATTGAACAGGATATAAAATATGTTAAATCTGAGCTCAAGAGGGTAATCAATAAGCCAAAAATTGATTATTTTAGGACATTCCTCAGAGACATTCACTGCACTAATGTTTATAGTGCTCATGGCATGAATGAAAAATATAACACTTTTGCTAATAATGTGGTTACCTTATTCGAACACTGTTTTCCCCCAAAACTTACCAAGGTTAGAGCAAAGTCTACAAAAAAGCCATGGATTACTCGAGGAATAGGGGTATATTGTAAAACAAAAAGAAAACTGTATCCGTCAATCCGAAACAGTTCCGATGTTGATGCTATAGCACATTACAAGAAATACTGCAAAATATTAAAGACTGTAATACGGATGTCAAAGCAAATATATTACAAGGAAAAGATAGTCATATCAGATAACAAAATAAGACAATATGGGATATAGTGAAGGAGGAGACCGGTAGAGCCAGACATGAAGAGGAACAAATAGCATTAAGAGTAAATGATACATTGGTGGCAGATGTGTATAGTGTTGCAGAACTTTTTAATAAACATTTTATAACTGTTACCGAAAAGATGGGGTTGTCAGGTTTTGTAGATGCTGCTATGGAATACCTCAGACCAGAAATTTCAAGCAACTTCCATAATATGAATTTGACCCTCACTACCCCAACAGAAATAATGTCCATCATAAAATCTTTAAAATCAAAAACATCCAGTGGGTATGATGAAATATCAACAAAGTTAATTAAAGAATGTGATTCTGAGTTAAGTAACATATTAAGCTATCTGTGCAACCAGTCGTTTATCAGTGGAATATTTCCTGAATGGTTGAAATATGCTGAAGTTAAGCCACTGTTTAAGAAGGGAGATAAAGAAACAGCATCAAATTTTCGTCCAATTTCACTCTTGCCACCATTCTCAAAAATTTTCGAAAAAGTAGTGTACAATCGGCTCTATAACCATCTTATCTCAAATAACATACTATCAAAGTCACAACTCGAATTTATATAGGTTTCTGAAATTGAGAAGGCTATCTACATTTACAGTGAAAAATTGCTTAATTCATTAGACAAAAAATTGCAGGCAACTGGTATATTTTGTGATCGGTCAAAGGCATTTGACTGTGTAAATCACAATATCCTTTTAAGTAAATTAGAGTATTATAGTGTAACAGGAAATGCTGCAAAATGGTTCAAATCTTATACCACTGGCAGGAAACAAAGGGTGTTATTAGGAAAGAGACATGTATCAAGCTATCAGGCATCATCCAACTGGGAACTAATTACATGTGGGGTCCCACAAGGTTCCATTTTGGGGCCCTTACCTTTTCTTGTGCATATCAATGACCTTTCATCAGTAACATTACAAGATGCCACGTTCGTTTTGTTTGCCGATGATACAAACATTACAATAAATAGCAAATGAAGCGTAGTCTTATAAAGATCAGCTAATAAAATATTTGTGGACATTAATCACTGGTTCCTAGCCAATTCTTTGTTACTAAACTTTGAAAAAACACACTACATGCAGTTCAGAACTTGTAAGGGGTGTCCCACGAGTATATGTCTAACATATGATGACAAGAAGATAGAAGAAGTGGACAGTGTTGAATTCTTGGGATTACAGCTTGATAATAAATTCAACTGAGAGGAGCACACCACAAAACTGCTGAAGTGTCTTGACAAATCCCTGTTTGCAATGCGAATTTTGTCAGACACAGGGGATATAAAAATGAAAAAGCTGGCATACTATGCTTACTTTCATTCCATAATGTCATATGGGATTATTTTTTGGGGTAATTCATCAAGCCAAGCTAAAGTTTTCCGGGCACAAAAACGTGCAGTAAGAGTTATATGTGGTGTGAACTCAGGAACATCCTGCAGAAGCCTGTTTAGGGAACTAAGGATACTAACTACTGCTTCCCAAAAATATATCACTTTTTCAAACCAACAGCTCAATTCATGGAATCAATACTAGAAATAAGAATAATCTTCACAAGGATTTAAAGTCTCTTAGTCTTGTACAAAAAGGTGTGCATTATTCAGGAACACACATTTTCAATAATTTGCCGGCAGCCATTAAAAGCTTAACAACCAATGAAATTCAGTTTAAGAGAAGCCTAAAGGATTTATTGGTGGCCAACTCCTACTCCATTGATGAATTTCTCAGTAAAACTAACTGATTAGTACAATATAACATCTGCGCAATTTCAGTGCAGTAATGCGTTCATTGTAAGTGTGTGTGTGTGTGTGTGTGTGTGTGTGTGTGTGTGTGTGTGTGTGTAGTTGTATTACATGTTTATTACCTTATAAATAAAAAACTTTTTTATTTTAAATTCAGTGCATTAGTATTTGTAAAATGACTTTCATATAGTGTTAATTAAAAAATGACGATCATTCCACTTGGGACCTGTGGAATGGTACATTAGCTTATTTGTTTTAGTTGTAAATATTTTTCATGTATTATTGTTTTTTGACATGTTCCACATCCTGGAGGACCTCCTCACTACGGATCAATTGGAATGAAAGTAAATCTAGTCTAATCTAATCTAATCTAATCTGATAATGACGTCCTCCTGAGTAGTCCCCGCCCGGAGATCCGAATGGGGGACTATTTCACTTCTGGAATATTTTACCCAAGAGGACGCCATCATCATTTAATCATAGAGTAAAGCTGCATGCCCCCGGGAAAAATTACGGCTGTAGTTTCCCGTTGCTTTCAGCCGTTTGCAGTACCAGCACAGCAAGGCCGTTTTGGTTAGATGTTAAAAGCCCAGATCAGTCAATCATCCAGACTGTTGCCCCTGCAACTACTGAAAAGGCTGCTGCCCCTCTTCAGGAACCACACATTTGTCTGGCCTCTCAACAGATACCCCTCTGTTGTGGTTGCACCTACAGTACGGCTATCTGTGTCGCTGAGGCACGCAAGCCTCCCCACCAACGGCAAGGTCAATGGTTCTTGGGGGGGCAATATCTACCTTATACAGTTGATATTCCGACACGGAGTTTTCACTGATAACACTAAATATACAAAAATAACATATTTGTAATCACCGAATACTAAGATACACTGCCTGACAAAAAGAGTGAAGTACCCAGAAGACATAGTCAGATGTCAATGTAACTTCAAAAGCATACCCACTATAAGTAGAACTAACATCCTTCAGCCAGCTTTCGAGCCAGCACAGCTACTGAGAACAACAGAAGGGGCTTATACAGAAGGAAGCAGAATGAAATTTTCACTATGCAGTGAGTTCGAGTCTCAGTCCAACACAGAGTTTTAATCTGCCGGGAAGTTTCAGAAGGAAGCAGGTTTGTTCCAAGTCCACATCAGTATGACAGAAGTTCTCATAAAATGCTCTGTATTTTTCATCCAAATATGGTATCATTCATAACAAGTATCTCCTTTTATTTTACTTTCGTTGCTAAGTACTCTTTTCCCTTCAATGTCCTTAATATTATGTGACCGATGTCACGAACCTCCGTTCGTTGTTTTAGAACATTAACATTTTTTCAACTTTCGAATTTGCTGAAGTCATATTTCACTTCTACAACTCGAGAAGCTTATCATCGTTACCTTTGAGATTTGCAACTTTTTTGTTGTTATCCAGGAACTGACTGCAAACTGAACACCAACGAAATTTTATTCAGTTAAGTCAACGAATTCAAATTTGTTACTATATATGGCAGATTTACAACGTCCCGCAGTTCTTCAGGTACAAATGCCTCTCACAGCCTCTTCCTCTTCTCAAAGTCCCTATCACGTGGCAAACAGCTACGGTCGGATACTCAGAACTTCCACTCAATGATGTCAGAGACTCCGAGTGACAGAAGATAAACAGAAAGGAAGACCATCATCCCCTTTTTATTCAAACTAGCTATTGGTACTTAGCAGACTTGTGGACAAATATGAAAGCCATGCCAACAGACTGGAAAGGTAGGCCACTCCGGCGACTACGCTCTTATCGGTCGGCGACACGTTACGTCAAGTGGCAGCCAGTGTTGGCAAAGTCACGTAATCACTAATGCGAATCTCACAGAGTAAAATAATTTTTCATGTCTCTTTTCATTAGGTTTTGAGCATCTAACTGATGGGGCTTGAGATGATTCAGAAGAATTAGTAGGCGAAATATATGAAAAGAAATTGAAGCAGTAAAAGTATTGATGACAACACTCCTGAATATCCAAAGCTAGCTGTAAATGCTTGTCAATACTGCCAGCTTAAGAACGTGATTGTGCTGAATATTTTACAATTTTAAGTGCTACTTTAGTTCAAACATATTTAGAAATATTATGACAGAGATGACAAAACTTAACTCAACATGTTGACCTGGAAAATTTAACTCAAAGTTGCTAAAGACGACACAGCCCAGAGGACATTTCTCTTTGCCAAAGCCCACTTCACTACATCCCATTTGGCTCTTTTATTGATAAATCTAATGTGAATGAAAGTTCTCATTATTACATAAAAATCAATAATTTTCTTCTCGATTTCAGAAAATCTCGGTCGAACAAGGGTCGTAATGACTCCGTGATGTGTTTGCTCTATAAAAAAAAAGACACAAAAATAATTTCGAAATCTGATATTGTAGCTAACTATTCAGATGATGGAAACGTAAGCCCACCTTTTGAAAGTACACTTATCCAGTCTTGTTTTGTTGTTGATTTTGCACCAATATGACATTTTGCTGTTGTAATTCCTAATGAGCCGTCGATGTTTTCTGCACTTGAATGCAATGTATCCTCCTGAGCATTTTAAGGCATCACAAGTAACGTCTTCAGTGGAGCTCGCTGAACCACAAAATCACAATCTCCGAGCAAATCTTCTTCGTATGAAATATCGTGAAGTGACATGTCGGCTACTTTGTTGCACAACTCACTAGAAATAAAATTCTCAAGTTCGTCTGATACTAAGGGAATCGGATTAGGAAATGAGACACTTAAAGTAGTAAAGGAGTTTTGCTATTTGGGGACAAAAATAACTGACAGTGGCCAAAGTAGAATCGATATAAAATGTAGATGAGCACTGACAAGAAAAGCTTTTCTGAAGAAGAGAAATTTGTTAACACTGCATATAGATTTAAGTGTTACGAAGTCTTTTCTGAAGGTACGTCTGGTCTGTAGCCACATTTGGAAGTGAAACATGGACAACAAACAATTTACTTAAAAAAAACAAAGGAGAATATAAGATTTCAAAATTTGGTACTACAGAAGAATGCTGAAAATTAGTTGGGTAGATCACATAACTAATGAGGAAGTACTGAACAGAATTGGGGAGACAAGAAGTTTGTGCCACAACTTGACTAAAGGAAGCGATCGGTCGACAAGGACACATTCTGAGATATCGAGTGGGAAGAGGGAAGCGTTAACTATTTCTTCTTCAGAATTTTGGTCTTTGTCCTCCGCAATGCAAGCACCAAGTGACAAAGGTATATTTATTAAATTGTCAGTCAGCATTAGTAAGCATACTCTATTGTTTCACCTCTGAAGGTGTGGGATAATTATAAAATGTATCAAGACCACGAATTCTAGAAAACAAATTTTCAACGTGATCTTTATTCAATCTGGCAATAAGGATGTAGGTTTCCCCAGCATTTTTCACACACACAAAAAGCCTAAATATTATACTGATGTAACAAATAATTTTTAAAACAGGAAAAGAGTATTTCCGATGGTAAAGAATGCCCTGGGTTCTGTGCCCAGAGTTACTACACTTAAAAAAGCACAATACAATGTGTTTATGCACAATTCACTCGGAAAATACTGTAAACAGCTCACAGGACTAGAAAATATATCGCTTTGTCACTAACAACACTCAAAGGAATGAGATAACAGCATTACCGACAATGGCGCGAGTCTCGTGAACACTGTGCAGCTGGTGTCCAGTCAAGTGCCGGGTGAACGGCAAACGCACGGGAACTGGAATATAGCCCCTGCAGGGGAGCAAAATATCAAAGCTTCTATGTTGTGACAAATGTATGAACTAAACTAGCCACGTGGCACATTAGCCACGTCTCGGGTGCACTACCGACGTTACAAAGATGGGCTGTAAGCAAGAAATAATTTATTTAGAACCTCCAAAGACAACCTCCTACTTCACCAGTAAAACTAACACTAAATTCCACCTCAAGCAAATAATCAATAGTGGAAGCGGATGCTTCCGGTGAGAGACCTGAGTCTGGGTGTACGTGGCACAGGCCAGCTTTCCCCGCACAGTCATCTTCTCGGCCTGCGAACGGCTGTTCAGCTGGTGGCCCCACATCTTGAGCAGGAACTGGATGAAGTGCGTGATGACCTGCATGTCGAGCTCGCGGTCACCCTTGCCGAGATCCACGGCCATGCGCTGGATCTCCTCGTAGCTCACGCCGTCGTCCTGCACTTTCACGTCGTTCGACGAGGTTCCGCCCTCCCTGCCGCCGTGCTCGTCCGTGCCACGGGACGACGCGAGGATCTCGTCGAGAAATGCTTGGTCCACCTGTGTGACATATTATTGTAATGTGTTTGTATTCAACTTACGGTGCCTAAGTGACATTCTTTCCAAATTTATGAGCTAAACATTTACTCATTTTTCAATGAAAATACCAGCTGTTAATTTCTTCAGTAATTAGTTGTCTTTGAACTGCTTCTTAAATTACAAGACCACTGTCAGACAATATTATCAACAAATAAGCAACAGAAAAATCTGTCAACATATTTACTTATTACAGGTGTGCAGATGTTCATAAAGTGTGTCCAAACTGTTACTTGTGCTAATGTAAAAAAAAAAACATACACACACACACACACACACACACACACACACACATATGTAACATCCAGTAATTTTATGTAACATTTAATAATAAAAGAGCAACACATCATAGTCCATTCTCTGCTGGAAGACACTTCTATAACAGATTGTCAAATAATATAAAACTGTTAAATGGAGATGTATTTAAAAGAAAATTAAAGTAACTATTAACTGCTAAATATTTGTACTCCATCAAGGATTTTTAATGTTGTTGTGTATAATTTATCTTTCTTTCTGAACTCATATTAATGGTTAAATGTTCATAAACAGACTATGTCTACAATTGTGAAAGTTACTATGGACAAATAGACTATTTATTTATTTATTTACACAATAAACATTAATGTACAGTACTGTTTATTAGAGCACACAATTTGAAATTTTAAGCCACTATGGATAAAATACAGATAACAATAGGCTATTTATAGCTTGTACAGAAACCAGAATGCAGTTACAGGAGCTGAAAGACACAGAAGGGAAGCAGTGGTTGAGAAAGGAGCGAGACAGGGTTGTAGCATATCAGTGATGTTATTCAATTTGTAAACACAATAAGAAGCAATGGACAGCAGGGGCAAATGTGGAGAAGGCATTAAAGTTCAGGTTTGCTGATGACATTGTAATTCTGTCAGAGACAGCACAGGACATGAAAGAGGGACTGTGTCTTGAAAAAGCATTATAAGATGAATACCAACAAAAGTAAAACAAGGGTACTGGACTGTACTCAAATAAAATCAGGCGACGCTGAGGGAATTAGATTACAAAAGGAAACACTTAAAATAGTAGATGAGTCTTATTATTTGTGTGGCAAAATAACTGATGATACTGACATAGAGAGGATATAAAATGCAGACTGAAAATAGTAAGAGAAATACTTCTGAGAAAAAAGGTATTTGTTAATATCTAATTTAAATGTCTGGAGAGCAGTTTACCTAATTTCTATGTGTGGGTTCCGTTGCAGAATCTGGGAGTGGCAATTTACGTCAAGTCGTATGTTTCACTCAAAGGAGTTGATATGTGAAAATATTGTAACAACAAAATATTTGAACATTTTGCAGGGTAGTTTGAATTTTCAAGGAAAAAACTTCTCATTATAAGTTTCTCTGATCTCCCAGTTCTGACGACTGAGTTTTCCTCTCCAGACTTGAAGCTGCACTATGCTGGGTTCTTAAGAGAAACATGAAGTTGATTTTATGTTGTTGTTGTGGTCTTCAGTCCTGAGACTGGTTTGATGCAGCTCTCCATGCTACTCTATCCTGTGCAAGCTTCTTCATCTCCCAGTACTTACTGCAGCCTACATCCTTCTGAATCTGCTTAATGTATTCATCTCTTGGTCTCCCTATACGATTTTTACCCTCCACGCTGCCCTCCAATGCTAAATTTGTGATCCCTTGATGCCTCAGAACATGCCCTACCAACCGGTCCCTTCTTCTAGTCAAGTTGTCACAAACTCCTCTTCTCCCCAATTCTATTCAATACCTCCTCATCAGTTACGTGATATACCCATCTAATCTTCAGCATTCTTCTGTGGCACCACATTTCGAAAGCTTCTATTCTCCTCCTGCCCAAACTATTTATCGTCCATGTTTCACTTCCATACATGGCTACAATCTGTACAAATACTTTCAGAAACAACTTCCTGACAGTTAAATCTATACTCGATGTTAACAAATTCCTCTTCTTCAGAAACGCTTTCCTTGCCATTGCCAGTCTACATTTTATATCCTCTCTACTTCGACCAACATCAGTTATTTTGCTACCTAAATAGCAAAACTCCTTTACTACTTTAAGCTTCTCATTTCCTCATCTAATTCCGTTAGCATCACCCGACTTAATTTGACTACATTCCATGATCCTCGTTTTGCTTTTGTTGGTGTTCATCTTATATCCTCCTTTCAAGACACTGTCCATTCCATTCAACTGCGCTTCCAAATCCTTTGCTGTTTCTGACAGAATTACAATGTCATCGGCGAACCTCAAAGTTTTTATTTCTTCTCCATGGATTTTAATACCTATTGTGAATTTTTCTTTTCTTTGCTTTACTGCATGTTCAATATACAGATTGAATAACATCGGGGAGAGGCTACAACCCTGTCTCATTCCCTTCCCGACCGCTGCTTCCCTTTCATGCCCTTCAACTCTTATAACTGCCATCTGGTTTCTGTACAAATTGTAAATAGCCTGTCGCTCCCTGTATTTTACCCCTGCCACCTTTAGAATTTGAAAGAGAGTATTCCAGTCAACATTGTCAAAAGCTTTCTCCAAGTCCACAAATGCTAGAAACATAGGTTTGCCTTTCCTTAATCTTTCTTCTAAGATAAGTCATAAGGTCAGTATTGCCTCACGTGTTCCAATATTTCTACGGAATCCAAACTGATCTTCCCCGAGGTCGGCTTCTACAAGTTTTTCCATTCGCCTGTAATGAATTCGCATCAGTATATCGCATCCGTGACTTATTAAACTGATTGTTCGGTATTTTTCACATCTGTGAGTACCTGCTTTTTTTGGGATTGGAATTATTATATTCTTCTTGAAGTCTGAGGGTATTTCGCCTGTCTCATACACATCTTGCTCACCAGATGGTAGAGTTTTGTCAGGACTGGCTCTCCCAAGGCCGTCAGTAGTTCTAATGGAATGTTGTCTACTCCCGGGGCCTTGTTTCGACTCAGGTCTTTCAGTGCTCTGTCAAACTCTTCACGCAGTATCATATCTCCCATTTCATCTTCATCTACATCCTCTTCCATTTCCATAATATTGTCCTCAAGTACATCGCCCTCGTATAGACCCTCTATATACTCCTTCCACCTTTCTGCTTTCCCTTCTTTGCTTAGAACTGTGTTTCCATCTGAGCTCTTGATATTCATACAAGTGGTTCTCTTTTCTCCAAACGTCTCTTTAATTTTCCTGTAGGCAGTATCTATCTTACCCCTGGTGATATGCACCTCTACATCCTTACATTTGTCCTCTAGCCATCCCTACTTAGCCATTTTCCATTTCCTGTCAATCTCATTTTGAGACGTTTGTATTCCTTTTTGCCCGCTTCTTTTACTGCATTTTTATATTTTCTCCTTCCATCAATTAAATTCAATATTTCTTCTGTTACCCAAGGATTTCTACCAGCCCCCGTCTTTTTACCAACTTGACTGTCTGCTGCCTTCACTACTTCATCCCTCAGAGCTACCCATTCATCTTCTACTGTATTTCTTTCCCCCATTCCTGTCAATCGTTCCCTTATGCTCTCCCTGAAACACTCTACAACCTCTGGTTTAGTCAGTTTATCAAGGTCCCATCTCCTTCAATTCCCACCTTTTTGCAGTTTCTTCAGTTTTAATCTACAGGTCATAACCAATAGATTGTGGTCAGAGTCCACATGTGCCCCTGGAAATGTCTTACAATTTAAAATCTGGTTCCTAAATCTCTGTCTTACCATTATATAATCTATCTGATACCTTTTAGTATCTCCAGGCTTCTTCCATGTATACAACATTCTTTCATGATTCTTGAACCAAGTGTTAGCTATGATTAATTTATACTCTGTGCAAAATTCAACCAGACGGCTTCCTCTTTCATTTCTTACCCCCAATCCATATTCAACTACTATGTTTCCTTCTCTCCCTTTTCCTACTCTTGAATTCCAGTCACACATGACTATTAAATTTTCGTCTCCCTTCACTACCTGAATAATTTCTTTTATCTCATCATACATTTCATCAATTTCTTCATCATCTGCAGAGCTAGTTGGCATATAAACTTGTACTACCGTAGTAGGCGTGGGCTTCGTGTCTATCTTGGCCACAATAATACGTTCACTATGCTGTTTGTAGTAGCTTACCCGCACTCCTATTTTTTTATTCATTATTAAACGTACTCCTGCATTACCCCTATTTGATTTTGTATTTATAACCCTGTGTTCACCTGACCAAAAGTCTTGTTCCTCCTGCCACCGAACTTCACTAGTTCCCACTATATCTAACTTTAGCCTATCCATTTCCCTTTTTAAATTTTCTAACCTACCTGCCCGATTAAGGGATCTGACATTCCATGCTCCGATCCGTAGAATGCCAGTTTTCTATCTCCTGATAACGACATCCTTCTGAGTAACCCCGCCCGGAGGTCCAAATGGGGGACTATTTTACCTCCGGAATATTTTGCCCAAGAGGACGCCGTCATCATTTAACCATACAGTAAAGCTGCATGCCCTCGGGAAAAATTACGGCTGTAGTTTCCCCTTGCTTTCCAATATTAACCTTTTGGCTGACTCTCCAGAGGAAAGAATGCTAAAGGATTTACTTGGATCTTACAACTGTACAGACAGTATACTTTCCGTATAGAATTCAGGGATACAACAAAGCAATCATAGACAGTGACTTCCTAGACTGTTCTCTGGCTGACGAGCACAATGTAAGAAAAAGTCAAACAATAGATTTAGAGATACGAGTCCACCTGCAACCAGGCATTTAAAGTCAATCTCGTAAGGCAAACTTGGCAAAAAGTCAAGAATACAGATGACTCAATCAACCTTTATAGTTCTTGAAAACTTTATCACTTTCTCCGACAGTTCTTTCAGATCAAAAAATGGCAGGCAGATGCACAGTACTAATAGGCAACTGGGCTGAATAATGGCATTAAAGTATAATCCAGGAGACAACAGGAGCTGCATTATAATATGAAGGAAAGTGAGAGCACAGCAACAGAATTTCACAAAGTGCTGAGGAATGTCATCATCAAACACACTAAAGCAATTAATTCCACCAAGAGAACAGAAAGCTCTAAGGGCAAATTTAATACTATATGGTCAATTTCGGAAGATGCGTCAGGACAGAAATTGGGTGCTCAACATAGTACATCTCTCTTCTATGAGAATGACACTGTTTGTGATCCAGAGTTGTGTAAAATATGTAATGATTACATCTTGTCAATAGTTGTCAAGTTAAACCAAAATTTTATTGAAACAGATGAATACAGAGAACTCTTAATAGCTCTTTTCTGAGACATCTACATCACATGCAGTACAGGGTACAAGGAATGATCAAACTGAAAAAATTATTATGTCGCTAAAGACTCTCATGGGTCTGATGAAATCTCAAGAAGGTTTATAAAGATCAGTGCACCATAGTACAGTTCTGCACTTTGTTGCCAGTGCAGTGTGTCTTTTAGGGATGGTTAACTTGTTCACAGACTGAGATATCTGCTAGTGAAATCACTCTGTAAAAAGTGTGTGTAAGAGAATGTAGATCATTGCCAGCAACCCCCCTGCAGTAGCCACCAGAAAGATCGCGGGAGGTGCACATCGGCACGGCGCGTCACGGACGGTAGTTGCCGCAAGTAGAGTCCCGTCCACCAGAGGGCACGCGAGAATTCGGCTGCGACCTCTGCCGGCGGAACAGCTACAACAACTCAGGCAGCACAGGCTGCGCCCAGTCAGTTCACATCGGGCGTGTCTAGGAGACAGTTCACGGTCTACGCTATGTGAAGTGCAACGGAAAACGTGAACCGTGTTACCACACCCCCCTCCCCCCCCCCCCTTTTTTTTGCGAACAATATTTTCAAAAGTTTTTAAGAAAGCGATGTGTAGGAGAGTAGTTAGATATCCAGTACACATAATTTGCTGCCAGATGCACAGTTTGTTTTCAGGAAAGGTAGACTTTCCTTAGTAATTTTATTTTTACACAAAAGCCTGTATTTTAATCTACATAATTCCCTCCAATATTAATGCACTTATTGTATCATATAAACTGCTTTTGAAAACCATCCTCATAGAAATCTGCTGCCTGATCCATAAAGTACACTTCCTGACACTTGAGGAAACTCATCACATAACACCGAAATTCTAAAGCATGTGTTCTCTATCACTTTTTCATCAACTTTCTGCACCAAATCGTCTGTAAAGACTGACGGTCCCCCCCCTCGTGCCTCATCATACACATTCCTACAGCCATATTTAAAATCTCTTGCTTACTTCTGTACCATCCTATCACTCATAATGATTTCTCCATACACTTCACTGGTCTGACAGTGAATTTATGCCACTTTCACACCCTTGTTGTTGTTGTGGTCTTCAGTCCTGAGACTGGTTTGATGCAGCTCTCCATGCTACTCTATCCTGTGAAAGCTTCTTCATCTCCCAGTACCTACTGCAGCCTACATCCTTTTAAATCTGCTTAGTGTATTCATCTCTTGGTCTCCCTCTACGATTTTTACCATCCACGCTGCCCTGCAATACTAAATTGGTGATCCCTTGATGCCTCAGAACATGTCCTACCAACCGATCCCTTCTTCTTGTCAAGTTGTGCCACAAACTTCTCTTCTCCCCAATCCTATTCAATACCTCCTCATTAGTTACGTGATCTACCCACCTTATCTTCAGCATTCTTCTGTAGCACCACATTTCGAAAGCTTCTATTCTTTTCTTGTGCAAACTAGTTATCGTCCATGTTTCACTTCCATACATGGTTACACTCCATACAAATACTTTCAGAAACAACTTCCTGACACTTAAATCTATACCCGATGTTAACAAATTTCTCTTCTTGAGAAACGCTTTCCTTGCCATTGCCAGTCTACATTTTATATCCTCTCTACTTCGACCATCATCAGTTATTTTACTCCCTAAATAGCAAAACTCCTTTACTACTTTAAGTGTCTCATATCCTAATCTAATTCCCTCAGCATCACCCGACTTAATTTGACTACATTCCATTATCCTCATTTTGCTTTTGTTGATGTTCATCTTATATCCTCCTTTCAAGACACTGTCCATTCCGTTCAACAGCGCTTCCAAATCCTTTGCTGTCTCTGACAAAATTACAATGTCATCGGTGAACCTCAAAGTTTTTATTTCTTCTCCATGGATTTTAATACCTACTCAGAATTTTTCTTTTGTTTCCTTCACTGCTTGCTCAATATACAGATTGAATAACATCAGGGAAAGGCAACGACCCTGTCTCACTCTCTTCCCAACCACTGCTTGACTTTCGTGCCCCTCGACTCTTTTAACTGCCATCTGGTTTCTGTACAAACTGGCTCCCTGTATTTTACCCCTGCCACCTTCAGAACTTGAAAGAGAGTATTCCAGTCAACATCGGCAAAAGCTTTCTCTAAGTCTACAAATGCTAGAAATGTAGGTTTGCCTTTCCTTAATCTAGCTTCTAATATAAGCCGTAGGGTCAGCTTTGCCTCACATGTTCCAATATTTCTAGGGAATCCAAACTGATCTTCCCCGAGGTTGGCTTCTACTAGTTTTTCCATTCGTCTGTAAAGAATTCGTGTTAGTATTTTGCAGCTGTGGCTTATTAAACTGATAGTTCGGTAATTTTCACATCTGTCAACACCTGCTTTCTTTGGGATTGGAATTATTATATTCTTCTTGAAGTCTGACGGTATTTCGCCGGTCTCATACATCTTGCTCACCAGATGGTAGAGTTTTGTCAGGACTGGCTCTCCCAAGGCTGTCAGTAGTTCTAATGGAATGTTGTCTACTCCCAGGGACTTGTTTCGACTCAAGTCTTTCAGTGCTCTGTCAAACTCTTTACGCAGTATCATATCTCCCATTTCATCTTCATTTACCTCCTCTTCCGTTTCCATAATAGTGTCCTCAACTACACCGCCCTCGTATAGACCCTCTATATACTCCTTCCACCTTTCTGCTTTCCCTTCTTTGCTTAGAACTGATAAGATAGATAAGATACGAGAAATTAGGGCTCGTACAGAGGCATACAGACAGTCATTTTTCCCTTGCTCTATTTAGAGTGGAAGATGGCAGAGAATGACTAGTAATGGTACACGGTACTCCTTGCCATGCACTGTAAGGCGGCTTGCAGAGTATCTACGTACACGTAGATGCAGATCGAGACCATCCTTAGTTTTTTCACACTGGAGTCGTGGCAGACATCCCCGGGTAGCCATTCAAAAGGTGTGTATGATGTGACAGACAAGCAGACCCTGATCTTCATCCTACAAAAACTGTGCTCGGGTCAGGAGAGCACTAGAGTAGTACAGGCCTTTCTGAGGTGCACCATCTCCAAAGTCAAATTTAGAGGTGAGCTCTCTGAAAGTTTAACCATTCAAATGTGAGTTAGACAAAGTGACATTTCACCCATATTCTTCAGTTGTGTACTGGAGATAATTATCTGGGAACAGACTCACATACTATCATCGGGAACTGGAACGGAGATTGGATATGAAAAAGGAAACATCAATGTGCCCTGTCTAACCACTGCAGATGACCTCGTCTTATTAACTGACAATATACAGGAGGCTAGTAACAAACTCAGTGTCTCCACAGCATAGCATCTACGACCGACATGTGGGGCAGTATACAAAAAAGTTTGTTCGTGACTAACATTAAGGGAACCTAAACTTGCAGTTCCATTAGAGGGTACAACCATCTGTGCACTCTATGGGTCAAGTATTTAGAGGATTGGATTTCTGAAAATAAGAGTGAGAACTTGGTCACAGATCCCACATGTCCCAAGTTGGAGAGGGTCTACCACTCTACATCTACATCTACATCTACATTGATACTCCGCAAGCCACCCAACGGTGTGTGGCGGAGGGCACTTTACGTGCCACTGTCATTACCTCCCTTTCCTGTTCCAGTCGCGTATGGTTCGCGGGAAGAACGACTGTCTGAAAGCCTCCGTGCGCGCTCTAATCTCTCTAATTTTACATTCGTGATCTCCTCGGGAAGTATAAGTAGAGGGAAGCAATATATTCGATACCTCATCCAGAAACGCACCCTCTCGAAACCTGGCGAGCAAGCTACACCGCGATGCAAAGCGCCTCTCTTGCAGAGTCTGCCACTTGAGTTTATTAAACATCTCCGTAACGCTATCACGGTTACCAAATAACCCAGTGACGAAACGCGCCGCTCTTCTTTGGATCTTCTCTATCTCCTCCGTCAACCCGACCTGGTACGGATCCCACACTGATGAGCAATACTCAAGTATAGGTCGAACGAGTGTTTTGTAAGCCACCTCCTTTGTTGATGGACTACATTTTCTAAGCACTCTCCCAATGAATCTCAACCTGGTACCCGCCTTACCAACAATTAGTTTTATATGATCATTCCACTTCAAATCGTTCCGTACGCATACTCCCAGATATTTTACAGAAGTAACTGCTACCAGTGTTTGTTCCGCTATCATATAATCATACAATAAAGGATCCTTCTTTCTATGTATTCGCAATACATTACATTTGTCTATGTTAAGGGTCAGTTGCCACTCCCTGCACCAAGTGCCTATCCGCTGCAGATCTTCCTGTATTTCGCTACAATTTTCTAATGCAGCAACTTCTCTGTATACTACAGCATCATCCGCGAAAAGCCGCATGGAACTTCCGACACTATCTACTAAGTCATTTATATATATTGTGAAAAGCAATGGTCCCATAACACTCCCCTGTGGCACGCCAGAGGTTACTTTAACGTCTGTAGACGTCTCTCCATTGATAACAACATGCTGTGTTCTGTTTGCCAAAAACTCCTCAATCCAGCCACACAGCTGGTCTGATATTCCGTAGGCTCTTACTTTGCTTATCAGGCGACAGTGCGGAACTGTATCGAACGCCTTCCGGAAGTCAAGAAAAATAGCATCTACCTGGGAGCCTGTATCTAATATTTTCTGGGTCTCATGAACAAATAAGGCGAGTTGGGTCTCACACGATCGCTGTTTCCGGAATCCATGTTGATTCCTACATAGTAGATTCTGGGTTTCCAGAAATGACATGATACGCGAGCAAAAAACATGTTCTAAAATTCTACAAGAGATCGACGTAAGAGATATAGGTCTGTAGTTTTGCGCATCTGCTCGACGACCCTTCTTGAAGACTGGGACTATCTGTGCTCTTTTCCAATCATTTGGAACCCCCCGTTCCTCTAGAGACTTGCGGTACACGGCTGTTAGAAGGGGGGCAAGTTCTTTCGCGTACTCTGTGTAGAATCGAATTGGTATCCCGTCAGGTCCAGTGGACTTTCCTCTATTGAGTGATTCCAGTTGCTTTTCTATTCCTTGGACACTTATTTCGATGTCAGCCATTTTTTCGTTTGTGCGAGGATTTACAGAAGGAACTGCAGTGCGGTCTTCCTCTGTGAAACAGCTTTGGAAAAAGGTGTTTAGTATTTCAGCTTTACGCGTGTCATCCTCTGTTTCAATGCCATCATCAGCCCGTAGTGTCTGGATATGCTGTTTCGAGCCACTTACTGATTTAACGTAAGACCAGAACTTCCTAGGATTTTCTGTCAAGTCGGTACATAGAATTTTACTTTCGAATTCAATGAACGCTTCACGCATAGCCCTCCTTACGCTAACTTTGACATCGTTTAGCTTCTGTTTGTCTGAGAGGTTTTGGCTGCGTTTAAACTTGGAGTGGAGCTCTCTTTGCTTTCGCAGTAGTTTCCTAACTTTGTTGTTGTACCACGGTGGGTTTTTCCCGTCCCTCACAGTTTTACTCGGCACGTACCTGTCTAAAACGCATTTTACGATTGCCTTGAACTTTTTCCATAAACACTCAACATTGTCAGTGTCGGAACAGAAATTTTCGTTTTGATCTGTTAGGTAGTCTGAAATCTGCCTTCTATTACTCTTGCTAAACAGATAAACCTTCCTCCCTTTTTTTATATTCCTATTAACTTCCATATTCAGGGATGCTGCAACGGCCTTATGATCACTGATTCCCTGTTCTGTACATACAGATTCGAAAAGTTCGGGTCTGTTTGTTATCAGTAGGTCCAATATGTTATCTCCACGAGTCGGTTCTCTGTTTAATTGTTCGAGGTAATTTTCGGATAGTGCACTCAGTATAATGTCACTCGATGCTCTGTCCCTACCACCCGTCCTAAACATCTGAGTGTCCCAGTCTATACCTGGTAAATTGAAATCTCCACCTAAGACTATAACATGCTGAGAAAATTTATGCAAGAGCATTTACCTCTCCAGACACCATTCCAAGAAACTTCAACTCAAACATTACAACTCAGTAGTATGGAGCCCCATCTCTGAATGGCTCCTACTGAACAGGTAGTGTCAACTCAGGAAACTGGAGCTCAAGGAATGGAAAATCCTACGGAAAAAAATAGGGCCGATAAGAAAAGAGGACGGCACCTACAGGATCACACACAACAATTAACTGTACCGTCTCCAAGAAGACATAATCACATCTAGAGGAAAAAGTGACAGATCTTCTGCAGATATTTTGATGCATATGAACAGGATCTTCACCACAACAGTAGAGGGAAGCCCTCAAAGAACAAAAGGATCATCACAGTGAAATCAGACCTAAAGCAACTAGAAATCCCACAAGAAACCGTAAAAAACTGGTCCAAAGGATTATCCCCAGTGTCATTTACAAGCAGAATGAGCAGAGACATCAGCAGATTGAAATGGACAGAGAAGAGGAAGCTTGCTTACAGCCAGAAAATGAAAGCTTTCTGGGCTAAGAAGGAACAGAAGACCTGTGTGGGGAGTCAAAACAAACCCCATAGTCCTAAGCAGGCCCAAATGAAAAGCATCAGAAGTTTTTTTAGAAAAAATGTTTGGCAATGTCGACTGGGACACTCTCTCTGACATTCGAAAGTTATCAGATATATAACACGACCAAAAAGTTATCTGTAAGTTGTACAGAAACCAGACAACAGTTTAGGAGTCAGACGAGATGAAAGGGAGGTAGTAGTTTAGATACGAGTGGAACAGAGATGTCGCTTATCCCACACGTCATTCAGTCTGTGCACTGAGCGAGCTGTAAAGGAAACTGGTGAGATGTTTGGGAAATGAATTAAAGTACAGAGAGAATACATAGAACCTTTAAAGTTTGCCGACGACACTGTACGTGTCGGAGCTAACGAAGACTCGGAAGATCAGTGTCTCGATGAGAGGTCAAATGTTGAACAGAAACTAAGAACAGTAGTGGGCTGCAGTAGTTATCAGATGATGCTGAGGCAATTAGATTACGAAATGAGATGCTGCGAGCAATAGGTAAGTTTTGCAAATTTGGGTACCAAAATAACTGGTGACACAAGTGTAGAGGATACCAGCCAAAAAATGCTCCTATCGTAGCACAAAAAAGCAAATATGCTCCCGTTTAAAAGACTCCGACAAAAAAGTATGGTACCAGCTGCCTAATTCTATCATCCTTGGCACCTTTACAAATTTTCCCAAAAATTTTGACACGTGAACATATTTTTTAATGTGCAACTCACCTCTGACTCCCACAAGCTCCCCTCACACCTACTAGTCCACTGCTCCAAGTCACTCAGACACATCCACTCCCACTCCCACTCGCTCTTTCTCACTCCCTCACTGTGTGTGTCGCCGCCTCCCGTCTCGCGGCGACAGTTCCCCTCGTCCTGTCCTACTCCTCCTGTCCCCTCTCACTGCCACATTCTCCCTTTTGCTCTCTCTTACCGATACCGTCTCATCCCTCCCTTCCTACAGTCGTCACCTCTTCCTCTTCCTCTTCCTCGCCGTCACTGTCGTAGACTCCGTCTCTCGTTATCACTGGCTCTCGCCCGTTTTCACTTTCTCCTTCCCTTTCTCTTTATTCCTCTTCCACTGGCACTGTCCGCTTTACTCTTTCTCTGTCACTGTGCCCCACCCCGACTCCTCTCTACCTCTTGCACTGCCACCGTCTCCTCCGCTCTTTCTATACCGCGACGACTCTCTACTGTCTTGCAGTATTTACTACTTTTCCGCCTCTTTCCCACTGCCCCGTCTCCTCCTATCTCGGCACAAAAAAGCACGAATATGTTTGTGTGCCGTAACTTTGGAGAACATTTTTAAAGGTGTCGAGGAAGGCAAATTGTGACAGCCGGTACTCTACTTTTCGGTCACCTTTTCTGTGCTCCGATAAGGTAATTTTTTCAATTGTTCCCTCCTTTTCCCTGCCATAGCATGTCACTTGTATGAAAAGAACTTCATGGGTCAGTAAAATTTTGATAATTCACCTTATTTGAAATTGAAATAATGCACAACTAATTTTGCACCTCAGACAGGATTTCACGTGCACAAAAATTTTGCACATGCTTCGCTACTAGAACGTGGAGTTCCTAGAACCCTTCTGATAACAGATACTTTAAAGCATATTTCTCCACACTATTTAACTTTATAAACTACGTATCTCCTCACATCAGATTTTACGTCTGCAGGTAGGGTAACTGTGAAACTATGCGAGAATTTTCAAGGCTGTTTGGGATCAGGTTCTTAGGAATGTATCATAAAAATTTAAGTCTTTTGCTGTGCATAGCTGTCTTAGAATCAGCAACTCAGTTTCGGTACAAGAAAACGGAAAAAAAAAACCTGCCTTTAGGTTTTTCTAAGGTACTGCCCGTGAACTAACGGTGCCTCCAGAAGCCCCTTAGTGCCCACCACGGACAATATCAAATGAAAAAAAAGAGCCAATCAATTTGCTCCATTTCCCTAAGCAGGCGAAGTGGGTAGTATTCAAACTTTGATCCCGTACTGTAGTGTAGTGACACCGAGACCATCCCCCTGTCGAGTATACAAAAGGCCCTTAGCCCGAGGGCTATCCAGGACACTTGACTCTATCTTTCTGTCACCAACAGAACCCGACGTACGAGCCCTGGAAGAATTCCAGTGTTATGTGCAATGTATTACAACATATCAAGTAGTCGATGTGCTGTCGCACAGGTATCAATCGAATGCAGAAAGCAACAGCGTGAAAAAGATAAATGTGGTGACACTGAACACAAATATTAAGTTTTAGGAGTTGTCGTGTGAAAACATATACAAGGTGAGTAGCGTCAGGACTGAACTGAGGATTGTAAACAACACAGATAAGCAGAGAATAGAAGCTTTTGAAATGTGATGTTACAGAAAAATGCCAGAGGTGGTACGGGCAAAGGGGATAAGAAACAAAGACGTATTCAATTTATTCGGGAAGCAAAGAGCTTTACGGTACAGACCATACGAACAGATAATAAGCCACACTACAAAGCACTGAGGAAAAGTCGATTTGGTAACTGAGGGGACTGTGGGGGACAAATATTGTAGAGGGAGACTGAGGCTCCGACACAATAATTAGGTTCAAATCAGTGTAGGGCACAGTAGTCACACATACACGAAGGGAACGGCACACTGCAGAGTAGTGTAGAGAGACGAGTCGAACCCGTCTCCGAAACGAAGGCCACGAGAACGGCGAGTCAGAGATCTGACCTTTTCGAGTGCCTCCTGGAAGTCATTACGCAGCCCGCGGTTGACTTCCGGCTCGAGGATCTCGCTGCGCCGCAGCCTGCGGAACGACTCGAGCTCCGTCTCCCCGAAGAGAAGGACGGGCTCGGCGCGCTCGCGCAGCCTCCGCACCACCTCCTTGCGCGGCAGCGTCGGCACGCCGTCGTCGGTGAGGTCGCCGTCTCTGAAGTCCGCCCCCGGCTGCTCGCTCTCAGACTGCCGCTCTGCCTCCTCGCTGCCGCCCACGCCGCACTTGCGGCGGTACTCCTCCGCCTCCTTGGCAACCAGCTCTGCCCGCTTGAAGTACTTCTTGTTCGGTTTCAGGAGCTCTTTCTCCTCCAGTAATTTACGCTTTTTCTCTATCTCTGCTTTCAGGATATTCAACATTTTTATACGTGAATCTGAAAAAAAGAGAAATAGCACTCTATTTAAAATGCTTTACAAAAATAGCAGATTGATATTATTTTTTAACTCTTACGAGGTCTGTCTGCAGTATACGATACAGTCTGGATAGAACAACATCTAATTAAAGCACTCGAGGCGGTTCCCTGAATAAAGATCATTTCCTTATTCGACAATAAGCTGAATAACTGAATCTTCTAAATTTACTCCAAATACGTGTCTAGATCTACATCAACATCTACATAAGAAAACCGCTAGCCACTGTCCACTGCACTGCACGTGATACATTGCACCAATACACAGACTAAATTTCATTTCACAAACTGAAGAGCGGCCTGCTTCGAGGTTCAGTCGGTCGGTCGGTTTAAAAGAGGGGGGCAAGGAGACCAAACTACGAGGTCATCGGTCCCTTGTTCCTAATAAAACGATGCCACAAGTGTGAGAATAAAACAGACAAGACATATAACACAAAATGGAATGAAAGGAAAAGACCACAAGAACGAAGGTAAGGCAACAAACACAAAGAAACAAAAGCAGACAAGCAAACAACAGAAACACTAGAAACAGGAGAGAGTATAACAAGAAAGCAGATGACAGTGGCTGGCTGACAACGAGAATAAAAACGAGAAGGCAACCAGTCTGCAACACATTAAAACTTCCACCCTAAAAGCACAAGGGTCGAGGACACAGAGGGACAAAGGATGTCTGCTAAAACCTACATAGAAGTATAAAACCCACTCTCACGGATAAAACGTAAAAAAAAAAGCTGCTGGTGAGGCATTGTTGCCCAACACCGAAGGTAGGGAGCTGGGAAAGTTAAAAGACCACTGAAGAGTGGCTAAAAGTGGGCAGTCCAGCAAGAGGTGGACGACTGTCATTTGGGAGTCACAGCGACACAGAGGTGGGTCCTCGCGACAGAGTAGGTGACATTGCGTTAGCCATTTATGGCCAATGCAGAGCCGGCAGAGGACAACAGATTCCCTGCGAGAGGAATGCACAGAAGACTTCCACACATTTGTCGTCTCCTTAATGATACACAGCTTGTTGTGCGTACTGTTATGCCATTTCATTTCCCAAAGCCTGAAAAACCTGTGGCATAAGACAGAATGCGCGGTTTCCACATCGTCTGTTTGGCCAGCCTGTCGGCAAGTTCATTATCTGGGATTCCGACATGTCTAGAGATCCAGACAAACACCACCGAACGACAGGACCGTTCCGGGGCACAGATAGACTCCTCGATAAATGCTACCAGAGTACGGTGAGGGTAGCACTTGTCGATAGCTTGTAGGCTGCTCACTGAGTCAGTACACAGGAGAAATGACTCACCAGGGCACGAGCGGATGTACTCGAGAGCACTGCAGTGAAAACACTGCAGCCATCTGGCAAGGAGTGCTGCTCAATACATCCTCCACGGACATATGCAAAGCCGATGTCACCGTCTGCCATCGAGCCGTCGGTGTAAACCACTTCAGAGCCCTGGAACAAGTCAAGAATTGAGAGGAAGTGACAGCGGAGAGCCGCAGGGTTAACGGAGTCCTTAGGGTCACGTGAAAGTTCCAGACAATGCTGCAGCCGAGGCGTACACCGTGGAGATGTACGTGATCGGACCACAAATAGAGGTAGTAAAGGGAAGGACTCCAGTTCAGAGGGAAGGGATCCCACGCGAGTCGCAATCGTTGGCACCGACCTGGGCCGTCGATGCGAGAGATGGACTGCCGTAAGCGGGAAAAGGAGATGGTAATTCAGATGCTCAGGAGAAATAAGACTGTGTGCTACATAACAGGCAAGCAGTTGTGCACATCCGATCTACAATGGAGGGACTCCAGCCTCCACCAGTACGCCGGTCACCGGACTCGTCCTAAAATCTCCCGTCGCTAGTCGAACCCCGCAGTGTTGCACAGGGTCGAGTAAATGCAACGCTGAGGGCACTGCCGAACCATAAACCACACTCCCATAGTCAATTTGGGATTGGACAAGGGCTCTGTAGAGCCGCAGCAGCACAGAGCAATCTGTCTCCCAATTGGTGTTGCTCACGCAACGGAGGGCATTGAGGTGCCGCCAGCACTTCCGCTTAAGCTGACGAAGATGAGCAAGCCAACTCAATTGAGTGTCAAAAACCAGTCCTAAGAAGCGATGTGTCTGCACTACAATGAGTGGGTCATCATGAAGGTAAAGTTCTGGGTCCGGATGAACGGTACAACACCGACAGAAGTGCACGACACACGACTTTGCAGCTGAAAACTGGAATCCATGGGCTAGAGCCCACGACCGCGCCTTGTGGATGGCTCCCTGTAGGTGATGCTCAGCAACACCAGTACTGGAGCAACAGTACGAAATGCAGAAGTCGTCTGCATACAGAGAAAGTGAGACGGAGGGCCCGACAGCTGCCGATAGACCGTTAACGGCCACTAAAAATAGTGATACACTCAATACGGAGTCCTACGGGACTCCATTATCCTGGATATGGATGGAACTACGGGAGGCACCAACTCGGACACAGAAAGTACGGAGCGACAGGAAGTTTTGGATAAAAATTGAGAGCGTGTCCTGGAGACCCCACTCAGAAAATGTGGCAAGGATATGATGTCGCCAAGTCGTGTCGTATGCTTTTCGTAAGTCAAAAAAGACAGCAACCAGGTGTTGCCATTTGGTAAAGGCTGTTTGGATGGCAGACTCGAGACACACAAGATTATCAGTGGTAGAGCGACCCTGGCAGAAGCCGCCCTGACATGGAGCCACCAGGCCACGTGACTCCAGGACCCAACCCAACCGCCGACATACCATACGCTCCAGCAGCTTACAAACAATGTCGGTGAGCTCGTGGACCAACAGCTATCCACATCAAGTGAATTTTTACCGGGGTTGAGCACCGGAATAATGGTGCTCTCCCGCCATTGCGACGGAAGGACGTCAGATGAGATATGTTTAATCATCTGGCTGTGGACCCGATCAGGCCCAGGAGTTGTGTCGGGGCAATGTGCAAGGGCACTGAGGAGCTCCCACTCTGTAAATGGGGCGTTACAGGATTCACTGTGGCGTGTTGTGAATGAGGGGGAGGGGGGGAGGATGTTGCTCCCGAAGTAGGCGGTGCAGGAGTAACAGGGAGGGAAATGCCCCCACCATCAAGGGGGCTCTGAGAGGTGACTGGGGTTGACGGAGCTGACAGTGCCAGAACTGTTGTAGTGGCGGCGTAACACGATGTCTTACGCACAGGATGCAGGTGTTCAAATTTTCTCTTAGCCTAAGTGTAGGTGAGTCAGTCCAAGGTCTTGTACTAAATGATTTTCCTTTCTTTGTAGAGAATCTTGCAGTCAGGCGAGCAAGGCAAATGGTGCTCTCCGCAGTCGACACAGATGGAAGGCGGGGCACACGGAGTATTGGGATGTGACGGGTGTCCGCAATCTCGACATGTGACGCCGGAAGTACAGTGCGAAGACATATCGCTGAACTTTCAGCACTTAAAGCACTGCATCACAGTAGGGATATAGGCCTTTACATCACAGTGGTAGACCGTCACCTTGACCTTCTCGGGCAAGGTATCACGTTCAAAGGCGAAGATGAAGGCACTGGTGGCAACCCGATTATCCTTCGGACCCCAGTGGACACGCAAGATGAAATGTACACCTCGCCACTCTAAATTGGCGCGCAGCTCATAGTCAGACTGCAAAAGAAGATCCCTGTGAAATAAGATACCCTGGACCATATTTAAGCTCTTACGGGGCGTGATGGTTACAGAAACATCCCCCAGATTGTCACAAGCGAGTAACGCCCGTGACTGTGTATAGGATCCTGTTTCAATCGAGACTGACCCAGATCTCATTTTGGACAGGCCCTCCACCTTCCAAAACTCGTCCTCTACATGCTCGACAAAAAAACTGAGGCTTTGTTGTCACGAAAGATTCCCATCAGCTCTCGAACATACAAGGTACCGGAGCGAATAAGATCCACTGCCGTCCTTAGCCTGACGTTCTTGCCACGGTGTGACCGTGGAGGGGAACGATTTGGGGTTGTACTTCTGTGCACTGAATTGAACACTTAGAGACTGCTGGTGTTTCACCACCAGCAAGAGATAGTGGACTACACTTCATCGCGTGTCATCTGCCGTGATGCCACCCACTCCAACCGGGGACCCTTCCCACAGGCGCCACCCAGCTGCAGCAAAGGTCACCCGGTAGGACGGCCACTGCTTGGAGTCCCGATGCCCCAGAGGGATGGTCATCTACCACTGGGCATACATGGGGGGTTAATGGCACAAGCATCAGCAGAGCGATCCCTGTAGAGAAGCAGACATATTTTCAAGAAATTTACTGAAAAAATTTAGAGAATCGGCATCTGCAATAGGCTGCAGAGCCATTCTAATGCCAGCAGCTGACATCTCACATAAGGAAGGCGAGGACAAGATAAGAGAAGTCAGGGGTCATACAGAAGCATATAGACAGTCATTTTACCCTCATTCTGTTTGTGAACGGATAGGGAATGGGAATGACCGGTAGTTGTACCAGACACCCTCTGCTGTGCGCTGTTTGGTGGCTTGCGAAGTACGTACAGAGAAGTACGTGTAGCTGTACTGCCCACAGGTAATATCCAGAAGCAATGTTTTACAATGCAACACCGATCCACTGTACTGGGTGTCACTTCGGACAAGTCGCTTACCTGCTGGCACCGTCTTCAGAAAACAGCTGCAAAAATGCAAAGCCACAATAATCTGTTGCAAAGACCGATTGGAACACCTTACGGAGATGACGCAAACAGTTTGGAAACGACAGCACTTCCTTCAGTGTATTCACCACGCAAGTACTGTTCAGCTGCACAGTTTAATAGTTCCCACGCTGATCTAGTGCATGTTCAGCTAGGACAAGCCACCTGTATTGTTATCCAGTACACTTCTGTTCAGTGGCTGCCGGTCCTAAGCGACATCACTTCACTACACGTAAACAGATGGCTAGCTCCCATTTAGTTGCAGACGAGAAAGGAGAACGAGTCTCTTCCTATATACAATATCATTCGGCGAGGTTGTAAAATCTGGTCGAAATCTCATAAACTGACCCACAAAACTTTTGTGAGCCTATTAGCCGACAATTACAATGTTGTGACTACCTGCACATCCGAGTGGCCATCTCCACCCCAGAAAGTCTTCTTGCATGTCAAAAACGCAACTACCACACTGCCGGTGTTCAATCTACCTCACGTCACGTGTCACGAACTGAATCAAATTGGACGTGGGACACGCATAACAGCTGCTACTCACTGCAGCTCTCCAAGTTGTGACTGCAGAGATGACGCCACATATCAGGACAGATCGTTACAGGCTTTCGTCAGGTCTTTGGAAGAATTACATAAAGCTTTCTCTGAAGCAACTGACCTGGATCTTTGATTTTCCTTTTTTTTATGTAACTGGATATTTATAATTCTTTGTTTGTAGTTGTTAATGAACCGGTACTTGTGACTGTCCAAGAGCAGCAAATACTAAATAAAATAAGCAAATGCAAGTGATGATTTTTGTAGTATGTCAATGGAACAAAATTTTCATGACATTCTCACAACGTTACTTTGCAGTGCGTCCGTGGAATTTCTGAAAGCGCACACACTCCTTCTGCTGCCTGGTGAAGTGCCGGTACTTTGTAGTCTTCCTCCTTATACAGTGACCAGAAGGATTAACTGAAACATTCGATACCTGCTGACAAGCGAACTATCACCTATCGACCTAACCTAGACCTTGGTCTATGCTACAGAGCAGTCTGTCACCACAATCTGCATTCCAAACCTAATACAGACACAAAAGGAATATTGTTAGTGTTCCCACAGTTTGTGAAAATATGATGTCACATGCCACATCATTACTGTAACATGGGACAAAGCCAAAATCCAGTAACGTATGTTCAACTGAACCCATTGCTTGAAGAGGATATTTGAATGCTCGCAATGACCATTCTACAATTTAACTGTTGCTCAGCCAAGTATTTGTATTACTGGCAGCTCACACTAGCTGTCTGACGATGTTCCACGAATTGCAGCATGCTGTCGAACCGATCTTATTGCTTCCAACACAGGCCACAATGCTGTGCCGAGTGCAAAACCACTATCGTGATTCGTGAGATTCAATGCCACACATATATCAATCACCTCCCTAGTATTGTTGTGCCAGAAACAACTTGCAAAACACATAAGAAGACATTTTCTCAAAATTGAATGTGTATGTGCTCATGTACTGTGTTATGCTCAGTCAGTGCTGAGTCTTACATATAATGTTGATGCAGTGCATGGAGAAACAGTGCCACATCTGTTTCATGCAATATTTCCCACATTTATGGGGAACATAATAGGTTCCAATTCTATGAACCCTTAGGTTATCTTTCAAACTTCCCCAAAATATTCGCTATTATTACAGGTAGTATTAAACTGTAAAAATACAGGACAACATCAATAGTCAAGAGATGATGATTTCTGAAGGATTTTTCCAGTGACTGATTTATGGTATGTTTTCAGGTTTCTAGTCAAGTTGACCCCATTTTGTGAAGAATATTTCCGTTACCAAACTATAGCCACCTTCAGATGCCCAATCATTATGCAGTTCAAATAGTATTTAAGGAGTTTATTCAGATAAGCAGACTAAAAAAATTATTGAAAAGGGTTTCAGATTAAGCACTTCATGGTCAAAAATCATTTTAGATATACTTGAAAAACACAATCTCAAAAAACTGCCTTCTTTCAAGACTAATATTACCCTTTCATTAACAAAAGAAAACAATTTTGTTTGCAAATTTTGAAAATCTGTGTCGTAGCACACTCATTTCCCACAAACGTAACGAGGTCTGTATTTTCATTTGATCTTAGGATTTTCAAAGCTAAATTTTCATTTGCAGAGAGAATTTGTTAGGATAGTAAATTCAGAAAATTATAACAAAACAGTAAAAAAAAAAGTGAAACACAACATTCAAATTTACAATAGAGAATCAACCAATGGAATACCCAGGATAGAATAATAACAATATTACGAAAATAATCAATTGCTACTCATCACAGACACAGACAATTGCTACTCAGACACAGGCAGAACAAAAAGACTGTTACACATTTGAGCTTTTGACCAAAGGGCCTTCTTCTAAAGTAGAAAAAACACCACACATTCACACAAGGACAACTCACACACACACACACACACACACACACACACACACACCACTGTCTCTGGCCGTCAATGCATCTTTCTGTCGTGACTGCCTGGGACTCGACATCTCCTATAAATTTCCAATACAAAATTTTAAGATGACTTTGAGGTATTACATACCAATGTTTTTTAACATTAAATAAAGTTTGCTGGTAAATACAAATTCCACTTACTAAAACTGAAACATACACCAACAGAGTTACTGTGGACTATAATAAGGATACGAAATGAATGGCCTGAAAGAATTCCAGAAAGTGTCATAAATAGAGAAACTTGAATCTTAGTTCCATCAAAATGGGTGAAACTAAATGTAACTAAAACCAAAATGATACAATTTGAAGCTAAATTGTTAGAACAAAGTGAAGTGAAGTCGCAATGATCAGGATATCACAGAAGCAAACCACGTGAAGTTCTCAGGCATACACCTCGATAAAAAATTGAATTGTAAAGTACACACAGACTTCTTAGCAAACAAATTAACGACAAGCTTTTGCAATGTATATTATGTCAGGCGCCACAAGCACAGACATCAGAGAGATAGTCTATCGCTTTCGCTTTAAGTCATTCATTACGGCATAACCTTCTGGGGAAATTCGGCAAATGTCGTGACACTCCCAGTAAGGAATGTGTGTTGCCAAACACAGGGCATCTTGTGGGCCACTTTAAAAAAATCTAAAAATACTATCTGTTCCTTCCCTTTAGATAAACGAGGTACTGTCATTCTCACATAGAAATAAACATATTGTTCCGCAAACTGAGTCAACACTCGGCACGGTGGCTGCTGGGAGTGACTGTAAAAGCATTTCCAGTATACAGTCACTCCCATCAGACACCGCACCGAGTGTCAACTCTGTTTGTGCGTATAATGCACTTGACTCTTTCCATTTTGACTACATCTACAGCACTCACCACAGAGAGAATTTTAAACTCCTGACATACCATTTAAGACTCTCTGCCCGAACACTGTAGTATACAGTATTAAAAATTTACAGTAAAATAAAAGGCAGCAGCATCAATGAAAAAATTACTCTATACCTGTCTGATGGAAAAGTGTTACTATTCTATTGAAGAATTGTTTGATGACAGTTTTACAGTTTGAACAAGGGAATTGTATATTTAGAATATAGGAAAAGACAGATTGCTACTTACTGTAAATATGGGACATTAAGTTGCAGATAGGCACAACTAAAAGACACTTGTACATAAGACACATTCTGGTCTGAGCTGCCAGAGTTGTTTGTGTGAGTGAATGGTGTACGTTTGCATTTATCTACCTGATGGAGGCTGTGGCTGTGAGTGTGCCTGCGTGCTGCTTAATGTATCATCTTTATGGTAAGCAACAATCTATCTTTTCCTACATTGTTGATCTTTCAAGCAGGAGTTTCCTTCATTTCAAATTATTCATTTACTTCTATATACTGAAAGCCGTAGTATGTAATTGTGTAGCAACATCTCAGAAATGTATATAAAATAATGTAAAAATCCTGTTATGTCTCCAATACATTAAATCAATAATGTATGTTATGAGATGTATGAATATAACTATAAGTCTATCTGACGCACACTAGATAAAGTGAGAAAAACACTTCTTAATATCTATAAATATTATAGGCCTAGATAATTTTTTTTTTTTTTTTTTTTTTTTTTTTTTTTTTTTTTTTTTTTTTTTTTAAAAAACAAGTCGGTGGCGCAGTGATAATGCGCCAGACTTGCAAATCCGAAGGTCTAGAATTCGATGCCTGGTCAGTCCTAGGATTTTTATCTGTTACTTATCACTTCTTTCATCTCTGGCAATGTTTGTCAATGTGAAAAATGTCAAATAGGGTGTTTCAGAATCCCTGTTAAACTGTCGATCTCCACATAACTGTCTAGGTAAATCAGTTCAAAGGTCAGAGAAAAGCAACCACATACCACCTCTAAAAGGAAAAACTACCGGTAAAGCACTGTGGTACGTATAAGAATCTTCACGTCAATGACTGCTTTACTTATGTTTAGGCTCATCTCGGTGGTAACTCTAGGAATTTTGATGGTACGGGTTTCACTAACAGACAGACTGATGTATGAGGAAGATTTGTGTATACAATTTATTACTCTTATATCACATAAGTCATTTGGCCATAGATACCTAGAGCTACTCATGAGAAGCTAGGGGAGATGGGTTTAAATTTAAGTGTTAGGAAGTGTTTTCTGAAGGTATTTGTGTGGAGTGGAGCATTGTATGAAAGAGCAACACGGGTGATAAATAGTTAAGGCAAAAGTAAAATAGAAGCTTTTGAAATGTGCGCAACAGAAGACTGTCGAAACTCAGATAGGATGAGGTATCGAATCGGCATCGAGAGAAATGTTCGGTGCCAGTCGTCAGCTACGGGCTGTGACGTAATATTGACAGCCGCTGTCGTGTCACTTTTCTGTGGATATATTCACAGTTTTATTGTTACTTGCCAAAGCTACCAAATGTGAAAAAAAAAAAACTGGTTGTGGTGACACACTACTCTGTGGCTTAGCCCAAAGAATTTGTTAGGTTGTCAGTTAATGAAGCCATCAAATGTGACAGTAAAAAACCTGGTAATACATTGCTTAGCAAATCCCTAGCCTTATTTAAGCCTTTCCTGGTCGATCAGACATATATCCCAACTAATGTAATTGCTGCAGGCTATTTCGTACTGTTAGCAAAGGCACTCGCGTCTGTCGTCTGTTGCCATTAAGACCACAGAAGCCTAATGTCGAAGCACTGTCTAACGGATACGTTCATAGTATGTTTCACATTATTTTCTGCGTTTCTTTCACGCGGTGTTACTGGTCTATTAGCACTGACAACTGTGGCAAGAGGTAATGCTCGAAATTTGGTATTCTCGGCATACTCTTGACACTGCAGATCTGGAAATGGAAATGCCGTGTGGCTAGGGCCTCCCATCGGGTAGACCGGTCGCCCGGTGCAAGTCTTTCGAGCTGACGTCACTTCGGAGACTTGCGTGTCTGTGCAGACGAGATGACGACGATGAAGACCACACGACACCCAGTCCCCGAGCGGAGAAAATCTCCTACCCAGCCGGGAATCGAACCCGGGCCCTCGGCACGACTGTCCGTCACACTGACAACTCGGCTATCTCGATGGACCCGATCCTGAGACATCACGGACTTTTCAATTTGACAATGCAGAGAAGTGTGGGGAGTAAAAATTGGAGGAAGATCATGGGATGAATACAGTAAGCAGCTTCAAATGAATGTAGGTTGCAATACTTATGTAGAGATGGAGATGTTTGCACAGAATGGACTAACACGTAAGAGCTGCATCAAACCAGTCTTCTAACTGAAGACCATAACAACAAAAAACACGGCAATGTTTCAAAGCAATATCTTAGTGTGTAAGGAAACACAATTACTAATTTTAAACATTATTTAATAGGCAGGATAATAATCCGAAACATAAGCACGGTGGCAGCTATAAATACACACTGCCTCACATGTAAGTCACACTAGCTATTTATCCAGTCTACGGCCCCTTGTATATTTCTTCAAGTTACACAAGCTCCCCACTGCATGGCATTGCCGGATAGATATGGGACACAGACAACCCAATGCTCAAAACTGTGATTAGATTAGATTAGGTTTACTTTCATTCCAATTGATTCGTAATGAGGAGGTCCTCCAGGATGCAGAACATGTCATAAAAACAATAATACATGACAAATATTTACAACTGAAACAGATAAGCTAATTACACACACACACACACACACACACACACACACACACACACACCAGTTGGTTCTACTGTGAAATTCATCAATGGAGTAGAAGGAGTTGGCCACCAATAAGTCCTTTATGCTTCTCTTAAACAGAATTTCATTGGTTGTTAAGCTTTTTATGGCTGCTGGCAAGTTATTGAAAATGTGTGTTCCTGAATAATGCACACCTTTTTGTACAAGACTAAGTGACTTTAAATCCTTGTGAAGATTATTCTTATTTCTAGTACTGATTCCATGAATTGAGCTGTTGGTTTGAAAAAGTGATATATTTTTAATGACAAATTTCATTAAGGAATAAATATATTGGGAAGCAGTAGTTAGTATCCCTAGTTTCCCAAACAGCCTCTGCAGGATTTTCTTGAGTTCACACCACATATAAATCTTACTGCACTTTTTCGTGTGCAGAAAACTTTACCTTGACTTGATGAATTACCCCAAAAAATAATCCCATATGGCATTATGGAATGAAAGTAAGCATAGTATACCAGCTTTTTCACCTTTATATCCCCTATGTCTGAGAATTCACATTGCAAATAGAGATTTGTTAAGATGCTTCAGCAGTTCTGTGGTGTGCACCTCTCAGTTGAATTTATTATCAAGCTATAAGCCAAAGAATTTAACACTTTCCACTTCTTCTATCTCCTTGTCGTCGTATGTTAGGCATATACTCGTAGGACACCCCTTACAAGTTCTGAACTGCATGTAGTGTGTTTTTTCAAAGTTTAGTGACAAAGAATTGGCTAGGAACCAATGATTAACATTTTATTAGCAGATCTTTCTAAGACTATACTTGATTTGCTATTTATTGCAATGTTTGTATCATCGGCAAACAAAACGAACTTGGCATCTGGTAATGTTACTGATGAAAGGTCATTGATATACACAAAAAAAGGTAAGGGCCCTAAAATGAAACCTTGTAGTACCCCACATGTAATTAGCTCCAAGCTGGATGATGCCTGATAGCTTAATACTTGTCTCTTTCCTAATAACACCCATTGTTTCCTGCCAGAGATATAAGATTTGAAACATTTTGCAGTATTTCCTGTTACACTATAATACTCTAATTTACTTAAAAGGATATTGTGATTTACATAGTCAAATGCCTTTGACCGATCACAAAATATACCAGTTGCCTGCAATTTTTTGTCTAATGAATTAAGCAATTTTTCACTGTAAATGTAGATAGCCTTCTCAATTTCAGAAACCTATATAAATTCGAGTTGTGACTTTGATAGTATGTTATTTGAGATAAGATGGTTATAGAGCCGATTGTACACTACTTTTTCGAAAATTTTTGAGAATGGTGGCAAGAGTGAAATTGGACGAAAATTTGATGCTGTTTCTTTATCTCCCTTCTTAAACAGTGGCTTAACTTCAGCATATTTCAACCATTCAGGAAATATTCCACTGATAAACGACTGGTTGCACAGATAGCTTAATATGTTACTTAACTCAGAATCACATTCTTTAATTAACTTTGTTGATATTTCATCATACCCACTGGATGTTTTTGATTTTAAAGATTTTATGATGGACATTATTTCTGTTGGGGTAGTGAGGGTCAAATTCATATTATGGAAGTTGCTTGAAATTTCTGGTCTGAGGTATTCCATAGCAGCACCTACCGAACCTGACAACCCCATCTTTTCGGTAACAGTTATAAAATGTTTATTAAAAAGTTCTGCAACACTATACACATCTGTCACCAATGTATCATTTACTCTTAATGCTATTTGTTCCTCTTCATGTCTGGCTCTACCGGTCTCCTCCTTCACTATATCCCATATTGTCTTATTTTGTTATCTGATATGACTATCTTTTCCTTGTAATATATTTGCTTTGACATCCGTATTACAGTCTTTAATATTTTGCAGTATTTCTTGTAATGTGCTATAGCATCAACATCAGAACTGTTTTGGATTGACACATACAGTTTTCTTTTTGTTTTACAAGATACCCCTATTCCTTGAGTAATCCATGGCTTCTTTGTAGGCTTTGCTCTAACCTTCGTTAGTTTTGGGGGAAAACAGTGTTCAAATAAGGTAACCACTTTATTAGCAAAAGTGTTATATTTTTCATTCATGCCATGAGCACTGTAAACATTAGTGCAGTGAATGTCTCTGAGGACTGTCCTAAAATAATCAATTTTTGGCTTATTGATTACCCTCCTGAGCTCAGATTTAACAGATTTTATATCCTGTTCAGTATTAACATTTAACAGAAGGAACTGCATCTGAGAGGCCATTGACTATTGGTTTTGTAACATAATTTTGTTCACAGGACTTTTCTATAAAGATATTATCAGTACCTGTTTCTCCTGGTGGGGAACTTTACAGTGGGAATTAAGTTGAATGATAGTGTTATTAACTCAAATAAGTTCTCACTGGGAGAGTCTTTGAGGAAATCTACATTGAAATCACTAGCAACCACTATTTCTTTATTTTTGGTTGTTAAATGGGCCAGTACAGCTTCAAGGTGGTTTACAAACAGATTAAAGTTACCTGCAGGTGCTCGATATACACTTAATATTATGAAGGATTTTTTGTGAAATTCTAATTCTGTTGCACATGCTTCCATATGCTGTTCTAGGCAAAATTTATGAATGTCTATGTTCTTAAATTTATGACAGTTCCAAATGAATGTGGCAACTCCTCCTTTCTCTATTTCTGATCTACAAAAGTGAGATGCTAACCTAAACCCTGTAACACTTAAAAGTTCTATACCAGTGGTCACATGATGTTCAGAGAGGCAGATTATGTCAGCTGGGTTTGAAGACTCTAATTCATCTATGCAGATAATTGATTCATTAATTTTATTTCTCAGTCCTCAAATATTTTGATGCAAAAAAGATAGCTGGCATTTCACATTGACTGAGTTGAAACTGAGTACAGTTGAAATATCTGCTGACTGTTGAAAATTCTTAACCAATAGCTGTTTATGCTGATGTAATAAGCTGGAATTATGTTTTTTGATTTCTTTCTCAAACTTAAGGTTTGTCTCAGTTCTAACCTCTCTTAAAATTTGCTTTCTTTCTGTCCTCCCTACCCTAAAAAAGGGTCTTTTCTGAACCCTATAACCACTGGTATTTTACCACTCATGACAGTGCCTCCCCCCTTTAACTTTCCTGCTATTTGCCCAGCTAATTTACCCTCCCCCTTCCTGTTGAGGTGAAGGCCATGCCTGGTATAATCCCACCTATTGAGAGAATCAACAGGAACCACACCAGTGTGTGACCCTGCACCCGACATAAGCAGCCGTTCCAACTCCAAATTAGCTCTCTTGACAGAAGAGTTCAAATGAGGTCAGCCATGGTGCCCAAGAACAGATACAAACTCAACACTAGTATGCTTTGATGCTGATGCAATCGTTGCTAGGTCACACTCTATACTGTACCCACGATCTCTGTCAATACTATTACCTGCCCCACCCACTATAACCACAGTGTCTTGCAAAGTGATCCTAAACCCTCTGTCACGTGCTCCAGACCAGATCTAGGTTTAAAAAAATTGGTGACCTGGTATTCTGATCCTAGTTTATCCTGCAAAAGTTGGACAACACCTCTTCCATGGGAACTACCTAACAACAACACTTTCTTTCTCTTTACTGATTTCCTTACATTCTTACTTTTCAATTTGCTGCTGACAGTTTGTTGTGCCCTGTCTACACCTGCAACTGCTTGAGGCTCACCAGCTTCTAACTGAAGCGACAGGTCAAATCTATTTTCCACATCCACCATGAAGCTGTCAGACAAAGTTCTAGGCCTGTTCCTCCTGTTGCCTGTTGCCACTTCCCACCTCTCTTTACCCTTCTCCCTCCTTAAAGTGTCAAGATCTCCCCTGGCCTTGTCTAACTCAGCCTGAAGGGTGGTGATTTTTACTTCCTGTTCAAGTATCTTCCTATCTCTACTACAAATCCTACAAAAACACTGATGAGTCTCATTTACTTCCCCTATTCCCACACCACTACAGTCACCCACATGGAAAAAACTACAGCACCCATCACAGAAAAGCCCCAACCTATCAAGTCTACGGCAAGTCGAGCACTTTTCACTCATGATAAACGTAACGGTTTATTAAGAATATGGTTCCACAAATGTGGCCGATACGCAACTGCGTGTAAATAAAAACAACAGTGCAAACTTTCTGAAACAACAACTTAAACTTTACGCTACAGTTAAATTGCTGGAGAGAGCAAAGAACAACTAAACGAAATTATATAGATTTGCTGTGGCAAAACGTAAACAGAAAATACGACTGTACGATCTTTTCGCATTTTCTGCTATATTACATAAAGAAAAAAGAAACCTTTAATGGTATGCTTTAAAGGCACACTAATACACCTATTTACCCCGTAATCAGTACTAAACTATATGTTTTTATAATCTAAAATGACTTATCTTTATGAGAACACCAAAACTCGCACTACTCGCCTGGCTGCAGGGCTGCCAACCTAGTTACATTAGTTGGCATATGTATCCGATCAACCATGAAAGGCTAAGCACGGCAAGGGATTTGCTAAGCAATGTATTACTATTTCAGCTGTCATAGCAGAAAAAGTCTGCAATGATGTGCATTTCACAATGTAACAGCACAGATATAGGGAAGCAAATGTTATCAAAGTTCACACTGCGCCTCAAGAGCCAAACTCTGCTATGAACAGGTGTGCAACACCACCACTAGATCAAAGTTTGCCTGGAGAGCTGGCAGCAACAACACTTAAAAACGCTTCACATAAAATCTGAGGAGCTTAAGACCAAAACGACCTTCAAGAATGAACCAGGATTTTTTTCTACCCCAGAACAGGAAAAGTTGCAGTATAGAACTTTCAACAAATGTGCAGACAACCAACTTCTCTACGACCAGTTCGATAAAACCAACTGTAAGTGTAACTAAATCTAGGCTCCATTCAAATTCTTTTCAAGTTATGAACCAAAATATTCAGTCTTTAAGAAATAAATACATTGAACTAGCAGTTTTTAGATGATTTTAACATTGAGTGCTTGTGTCTTTCGGAGCATTGGTGTAGGGAATATGAATTAAACAACATCATTATACACCCTTTTAGACTAGCTAGCTCTTACTGTAGGGAAAATGCCAGAAGTGGTGGCGTCTGTATTTATACAAAAACAGAGATAAAATTCAAAAGGAGATGCGATATTGAAAAGTTAAGTTTAGAAAAGCATTTTGAAGCAGCTGCTATTGTGTTGTATGGTAAGCAAAGGAAAATGATAGTAATGATTATGTAGAGGTCACCATGTGGAGATATAGATAATTTTTTTTCAAAACTAGAAATTATGTTAAACATTGGGTACAATGAAAAAGCTTCTGTGCTTCTTTGTGGGGATTTTAACATAAATCTTACGTGCAATAATATGGTTAAAGATAAATGTATGAATATTGTACAGAGTTTTAACATGTTACCCCATGTAATAGGTCCTACCCAAATAACACACACATCACAGACCCTCATAGATAATATGTTCTCTAACAAAGATTCCAATGAAGAGGAGGTTAATAACACTGATCTTGGTTTATCTGATCCATTCCCCCAATGCCTGTGAAAAAAAAAAACATCTTGCCACACTTATAAAAGAATTTTTTCTAAAGAAAACTGCACACATTTTGTTAACTGTCTAACCAATGAAAACGGGACAGATGTGAGATTAGAATCAAGTGCAAATAATGCATTTAACACCTTTTCTTCTGTATTCATGTCGCATTTTGAAATGTGTTTCCCTAAGAAGTTAGTGAGGTCCAAGTCTTCAGAACAAAAAGCACACAAACCTTCGATAACTACAGGCTTTAGGACTTCCAGTGTAACCATGAAAAGACTGAACCAAGAAATTAAAACTTGCTCAGATCCACAGTTTCTGGAATATGTAAAAACGTACAGAAAAATATACTGAAAGGCAATGGTAAAGTCAAAGTTGCTATATAATGACATCAGTAACTCAGACAACAAACCACAAACTATATGAGACATTGTGAGGAATGAAACTACTACCTTGGGAGAAGAGAAAGAAATAATACTCAAAAGCAGTGAAAATTGCAATATAGAAAAGAAGGAAATGGCAAACTATATTAATAACTATTTTTTAAATGTACCGCATTCATTAAACTTAACTTCACAAAACAAAAAATAATACATGCTCCAAGGGTTGCCTGCAGCATGAATATTCCTTCAACAAATGAACAGGAAGTAATTAGAAGCTTAAAACCAAAATGGCAGCAGGTGCTGATGAAGTACCAGTTGCAATCATAATAAGGACTGCAGTGCAGATTGCAAAATCTTTAACACATAATGCAAATTTATCCTTTAGTGAAGGTGTGTTTCCTCAGTGACTGAAGATCTCAAAAGTGAGGCCACTATTTAAAAATAGAGACAGACATAAAATAGAAAACTACCATCCCATATCACTTCTTCCTGCTTCCTCCAAAATATTAAAGAAACTGGTGAAATTGAGAGTCACTGGTTACCTAGACAATGATAAATTTTAGAATAGTAATCAACATGGTTTTCGTGCAAAATGAAGCACAGAAACTGCAGTCATAGACTACACCCAAGAAATAATTAAAAATTTGGAGAAAAAAAAAAGTGTAGTAGGAATCAATTTACATCTATCGAAAGCTTTCGATACGGTCTGCCATGAAATGCTCCTTGAGAAGCTGGAAGCAGTAGGTATTAGAGGAAGAGTTAAAATGTAGTTTGAGTCATATCTCAAAAACAGATCTCAGATTGTAGAGCTCACCACTGTAAATTCATATCAAAAAATAACGTTAGTTTCAGAAGCAAAAGAAGTTCCTTTAGGAGAACCCTATGGCAGCATCTTAGGGCCACTACTCTTTCTCATATATGTCAATGATTTACAGTTACAATATGATACAGCCAAAATTGTACTATATGCAGATGACAAGTCTGACAGTGAGCGACTTTAAAAACTCGTTACAGTCAACTACTGACAAAATCCTAAAAAGTATTGAGTCTTGGTTCAGTGCAAATAAACTTACACTCAATGCAAAGAAAACAAATTACATACAGTTTGGTAAAATGATTCCGGATGAAGACATTAATCTAGAACTGGATGACAGACTAATAGAGAGAGTGCACTTTGCAAAAGTGTTAGGAATGCATATAGATGAAGCTATGAATTAGAAACACCATGTAAAATTTCTTACACACAGACTTAACTCAGCCTGCTTTGCACTGAGAGTTATTGCAAATGTTTGCACTCTAGAAGGCATCAGAATGGCATACTTTGGATACTTTCATTCTGTTGCCTCATTTGGAATAGTGTTCTGGGCCAGCTCAAAATCTAATTTGAAAGACTTTTGATCTTACAAAAATGGGCTGTTCGAATAATTACCCACAGTCCAACACAAGCTCACTGCATACCTCTTTTCAAAAAGTTAGGAATACTTACTCTGCCATCAGTCTATATACTTAAATGTATACCCCTAACCAAAGCTAATCTAAGCAATCTCCACACAAATGCAGACTGTCACAACTATAACACAAGGAACAAGAATGATCTCCACATAGAACAAGTAAGAAGAACACGAACTCAGAAGCATGTAAGCCACATGGGCATTAAGCTCTATAATGCACTGCCTCAGTACATTAAAGATTTAAAGGACAATACAAATATTAAATTGGAACTTTGAAAATTTTTAATTGATAAATATTGCTACTCAATAAATGAATATCATGAAGACCAAGAAACTGACTTCACAAACTAACCTCCAAAATTTTCTATCTTTGTTTGTTTCAGCTTTTATTATACTTTACTATCTATAGAACTAGTTATATATTGTTACTGAGAAACAAATTACTATAAACCATTCATGTGGAAAGGAACTGTAAGTTTGCTGTCATTTATTATAGACAATTTCATTTTATACTTTATATATTTTAATTTCTGTGTATGAAAAATCCAATTGTAGACAATTTCATTTTGTATCTTCTATATTGTTAATTTCTATGTATGACAAGTCCAATATCGTTTGTACGATGACATGGATGCTAAATAAATAAATAAAATAAATGCAACATTACTTTGATGGAAATGCAATTCTCTCAAAAAAGCAGTTCTACTCCTTCATCTTCCTTGATAAAGTTAATTACATAATATCCCATAAAAACTACGTCAGTGAGATGTTTCTTGCTTAAATTTCTTTAATATGCATAGAAAACGAGAACAATGGTGCGACGAGAAAGCAGTCATCTATTAACAAGCACGCAGTAATACATGAATTCTAACGAAATGGCAAAAAAGACATATTCCATGCTGTGATTTTCATACCGCATATGATCAGCAGACCACATAACTACCTAATGACCTATGACACGTAACTACCTACTGCCAAATTATGAATTTAGGTTATCCATTTCCGTAAACGAAATGTGGCAGCCACAATAAACTTAGGGTAGAATCCAAAATCACTTATAGTGCGTATCAATATGAAAATTAATGCTACAAAACTGAACTCACGTAATCAGCTTGGCGTTGCTGTATTACACACACAGTTTACTTGCCACAACACGTCTGACAAATTGCATAAACAAATACTTCTCTTCGACTACACTCGATTGTTTTCAAAGCCGCGTCCATATTTGTTCTGCCAACCCACAATCGTATTAAAATCCAGTCAGCTGATCGATAATGCTTTCCCATTCATGTTTTCAACTCGCTCACAAACTAGGCAACAGTGTCGATATCTGTTAATGTATCATTATGAAGTTTATTGTTTCGGAAAGAGCCTTGAAGAACTTAATTAATCAATGCATTTCCTGTCACCGTCATTGCACTTATGTTTGCAGCAGTGCATCGGTTACTAGCACGGAGTTCTTGAACGTAACTTACAGCTGAGCATCAGTGCTCCAAAGAAAGCCGAAGAGGTAGCGTCACACTTCTGTGTTGTCGCTTACAGTCAGTCTGTGCGAGTTGTTTGTGTCGCGGCAACTGTGAGCAGGCTAGCGGTTTACAGTCAGGTGGCTCCAAAATGAAGTGTATTCGATTAGCTTCGAGCCTGAGTGTTTGCGCTGCAAAATTCCCTCGGTGAACGCCCAGTTATTAGAACTTTGGTAGAGAGCAAAATGTGGCTGCCGAAAGTGAAGGCTGTTTTGTTGAAGATATTGATGAGTGGGTGAAGATGGAAGATGATCCCGATGCAAGAGAGCAAATTTTCCACAACACCGTCCGAGAATATGTTGTAAGTATAGTCTTACTTGCCAATGTAGGTCAAACATGTCAGTTCTTTCTCTCTCGCCCAAGACGTCTTTTAAATAGAGCTCATGAGCATTTCGTATCGTGGGTTGTCAATTTACAAAGCCTACTTTCAGTGATAATAATATATGCTGCAAAGCGATTTTCATTTAGGCTTTCACAAAATCTAGATTCAGTAATTGTCCTAGAAAAATGCAGTGAATTCGTGATAATGGTTTTAAATGGATATGCGGCTTCTCTGGTGATATTATTCTTGAATCTTACTTCTAAACATTGTTTATCTTAGTATATCGATGAATTGTGAGTTTTGTCTCGTGTAGACTAACAAAACTGAGCGCTTGTAGACTTTAAATGTAAGTTTGTCATCATTTGTAAATAAATTTTATTATGCTTTACTGGTTTCGACAAATTAATTTGTTGCCTACAGAAGCTTAGTTTCCTTCTTCATAGAAGGATAATGCCATGGTGTGTGTGCCTTTTATGAAGAGGTCATTGACTGTCTGCTAAACTAAGCTTCTGAAGATCAAATTAATTTGTCGAAACTGGTAAAGCATGATAAAATATAGTTGCAATTGATCACGAAATTTATCCTGAAAGATTAATACTACAGTTTCTGAAAATTATAGCTATGAATAAAATAACACTTCTGGACTGTTTATGTTCGTAAATGACAAGTGAAAGTATCTTATTGTCTTCCATAGCTTTCAAACTTCATTGGTCTCTGGAAGTTCCCACAAGGGCCTCAGCTAAAACATAAGGTGACCTGTCCACCACAAAAAACACCCTTTCCATTAATATTTTTGCCTGTTGAAAAAGAGATTCCTGAGATTAGCGCAAAGTAAGCCCCTTAATTTATTGTTAAAGGGATCCCTGCATGAAGTCTTACGTATTGTTATCGCAGTGGGAGTTTAATTATGAATGTTATTGTATAGCTGGGGAATTAAGAGCCATTTAATAAATTGCCGCATCTCGATTTTCTTTTCACATAACGCGATAGACAGGATTTCTGCGACCATGTGCAAAGGCAAGTTTTAGTTTTGGCGTACTTCGGTTCATGTATAAAATTAATTTAAATTTAAACTTTGTGTGAATGGGAATGTACTTTCTATTACATCTGCTCTGCGAGTTTCTTTGCTTTAGTGCTACCTAGGTAGCAGAAAAACGAGGACACAGTGCTCATGTGTCACTTTTTACATATAAGCAAGACATTCAGTAAGTGCGTTTTTCCGCCCGTTTCCTCAAAGCTCAGAAAATAGTGGCAGCAGCATTTGTCGAACTTGGTACGCACAATTAATTACATTTGTAACTGTGCACTAAACGATTATGTAGTTTGCAGCATGTTGTTCATATTGAGATGGAAGAGAGATGCTCACAACTTCAATTTGTTAAGGTTAGTGTTGGTTCAAATGGCTCTGAGCACTGTGGGACTTAACAGCTGTGGTCATCAGTCCCCTAGAACTTAGAACTACTTAAACCTAACAAACCTAAGGACATCACACACATCCATGCCCGAGGCAGGATTCGAACCTGCGACCGTAGCAGTCGCGTGGTTCCGGACTGCGCGCCTAGAACCGCGAGACCACCGCGGCCGGCGAGGATAGTGTTGCCCTATGTTCCTGATAGTACGTCAAAAGAATGTTTGGGTGTAAACATTCGAAGGCTGTTTCCAGAGAACGTCTGACACCCCCACCCTGTCCTCCACCTCGAATAAAAGTGGCAGGAATTTGTTGTTGGGGTGTGTGTGTGTGTGTGTGTGTGTGTGTGTGTGTGTGTGTGTGTGTGTGTGTGTGTCTTGCAAAATTACGCACACAACTGTAGAGAATTGACACAGAAAGTTGAACTCAGACGCCAGACCTTGTTATACCTCGGTCACACTCAGGGTTCAGTGGTGTTCAGGTATGTTGTCCACACCTGTAATATTTGTCTCTTAGAAAACTATTGAGCTGGTGTTTACATATAATTTGTAAAACACGCGGCAATGACGTGGAATGAGCCAATCTACTAGCCTTTAATCGTGTGTGTGTTCGCGTAGCTATGTCAGTAACGCCTGAGAGCGGGCTTGACCCTAAGTTGTTGTGTTAATAGAGTTCGTAAACGGTGAATCACAATAACTATATCCCAAAAGACTGGTGGAGCTCTTGGACTACGCCTTAACTCAGTGCGACACTTGAAAAGTTCCTTGACCTGTGCGTCGGAAGCCAGCTACTGATACTCGGCACATTCGCTGACTATCGTTATCGATATTTCCCACCGAAAAAAAAAACACAGGTCCACAGCCGCTGTGTTGGATTAGCCAGTGTCGTAATGATGCAACAGCTGACGGGTCGCTATATTTTATTTTATGTTAAGTACGACGTTAACGGTAATATTAATTGTATATCAATAAATATTATTGTTTCCAATATTAGTGTTTGTGTGGTTGAGGAAGAACGCCATATCAAACTTGGTAATGGCTGATCATATGTAGAATATACTTAACTAATAGTGTCTATACATTCTATATGTTAAAAAAATATTTATACCCTGTGACATACAGTGAGGCAACTTCAGCCGTATATTCGATGGAAATAATAGGATGATGGCCCGTTATCGAAACAGCCACTTTTTCCATATCCCTGTAGGCGCCCTCCTTCACGATGGTATTTACAGAACACGACGTATGATTGAATGGACAAACGTAGTGCCGCATCCAAACGTTATGTTCATTCATCGCGGTGTTCCAGGATGGGGACTTGTGTACATAAGATTTAACATTATCTACTTCATTCGAGGAGGACTTCTCTTAATCTGCGATGGTTTGGCATAAGACAAATTACGACAGTTGCCTCAAGAGACTGTACCCTCATCCCCAGTCGGATACAATGGTTTTCATATGCACAATTTTGTTTACTGATGGTATTAGTTTGCTTTGCTTTATTCTGAATGAACTGCATACTGCAGGACGTCATTATATACTCACAGACTGTACCACTGAGTACATACAAAAAAAGGAAACACTGTACAGTCAGTGGTAATATACGAGGGTTGGAACTTATAGTGCAACTATTTATTCACAACAGACACAAAAGAGTTACATGTTTGCACCTCTTACTGTTCGTCAAAGTAGTCACCAGCGTTTTGTATTCTGTTGGTGCGAATGGAGCGTCCTACTGCCTGTCGAATCTCTGGAACAGTTCGGAATCGAATGCTACGAAGTGGTTCCTTCATCTTCGGAATCTGGTCAGTCACAAGGACCTAGGTCCTGGGAGTGTGGTGGATTGTATAGTACTTCCCAGTCCCATAAGTAGAGCAGCCACAGCAAAATGATGGCTGGGTTGCGCAGAAAGTGTCGCCGCTTGTTTCGCAGAGCTGGCCGCAGGTGGTGCTCCAAAAACGAACAGTAATACTGTGCACTGACGGTCTGCCGTGGAGGAACGTAATGCGTTAGGACAACACCATCACAGTCGTACACGAGAATCACCGTAACTTTAGGCCGCACCATCATCAGAACAGGCTCTGCTAACGGTATACTACGCCTTCCACATCGATGGCAACGAGTTCTACACAACGCTGGTGACTACTTTGAAGGACAGTAACAGGTGCAAACATGTAACTCTTATGTATCGGTTGTGAATAAATAGTTGCCAGTATTTAAGTTCCAACCCTCGTATATGGTGCGTGTGTTTTATATGTTACTACAACGTAGTATTCAGCTCGTTCGGAATAAAACACAAAGCAGACGGATAGCTCCAGCAAACAAAATTACGCACATGAAAGTCGCTGTATCCGTCTAAGGGTCAGGTTGCAGGCTCTCGAAATACGTCTTGGATCTCAATAAAAAATGTTATTGACGCAAGCAGCAGTCTTTGATTTGTCTATTTACAAGCATCAATTTGTGATTGTACAAACAAATGAAGGTACGTTATCTGAATGGTTATTTATTCATTGAAACATATGGCCGGCAATATTTGTGATGAAGTTAAGCGTGACAATAAATAAAATAGTTGTTAAATGTATTTGCCTGTCTTCAACGCTATTTATGGAGTGCTTTGATATGTTGTGTTGTGGTCTTCAGTCGATAGACAGGTTTGATGCAGCTTTCCATGCTACTCCATCCTGTGCATGCCTCTTCACCTCAGAGTAATTGCTGCAACCTACATCCTTCTGCATCTGCTCAGTGTATTCATCCCTTGGTCTCCCTCTACGATTTCTGTCCTCTACACGCGCGCCCTCCCCCCCTGCCAACAATACTAAATTGGTGAACTAATGATGCCTCAGAACGTGTCCTACCAACCGATCCCTTCTTCTGGTCAAGTTGTGCCACAAATTCCTCTTCACCCCAATTCTATTCAGTATTTCCTCATTAGTTATGTGATCTACCCATCTAATCTTCAGCATTCTTCTGTAGAACCACATTTCGAAAGTTCTTCTTGTCTAAAATGTTTATCGGCGATGTTTCCCATCAGTACATGGCTACACTCCATACAAATACTTTCAGATAAAGACTTCCTGACACTTTAATCTATACTCGATGTTGAGAAATTTCTCTTCTTCAGACACGCTTTTCTTGCCATTACCAGTCTACATTTTATATCCTCTCTACTTCGATCACCCTCAGTTATTTTGCTCCCCAAATAGCAAAACCCATCTACTACTTTAAGTGTCTCACTTCCTCACCTAATTCCCTCACCAACGCCTGATTTAATTCGACTACATTCCATTATCTTCGTTTTGCTTTTGTTGCTCATCTTATAGCCTCCTTTCAAGACGCTGTCCATTCAGTTCAACTGTTCTTCCATGTCCTTTGCTGTCTGTGACAGAATTAAAATGTCATCGGCAAACTTCAAGGTTTTTTTTTTTTCTTCTCCCTGGATTTTAATTCCTACTCCAATTTTTTCTTTGGTTTCATTTACTGCTTGTTCAGTGTACGGATTGAATAACACGGGAATAGGCTACATTCCGTCTCACTCCCTTCTCAACCATTACTTCCCTTTCGTGTCCCTCGACTCTTATAACTGCCGTCCGATTTCTGTACAAATTGTAAATAGCCTTTCGCCCCCTGTATTTGACCCTTCCCGTCTTCAGAATTTGAAAGAGTGTTCCAGTCAATATTGTCAAAAGCTCTCTCTAAGTCTACAAATGTAGGTTTGCCTTTCCTTAATCTATCTTCTAAGATAAAGTCGTTGGGTCAGTATTGCCTGACGTGTTCCATCATTTCTACGGAATCCAAACTGATTTGCACCTAGGTCGACTTGTACCAGTTTTTCTATTCGTCTGTAAAGAATCCATGTTAGTATTTTGCAGCCGTGACTTATTAAACTGGTAGTTGATACTTTTCACACCTGTCAACACCTGCTTTCTTTGGGATTGGAATTATAATATTCTTGTTGAAGATTGAGGGTATTTCGCCTGTATCACACATCTTGCCCACCCGATGGAAGAGTTTGTTCATGGCTGGTTCTCACAAGGCTATCAGTAGTTCTAATGGAATGTTGTCTACTCCCAGGGGCCCGCATCTCGTGGTCGTGCGGTAGCGTTCTCGCTTCCCACGCCCGCGTTCCCGGGTTCGATTCCCGGCGGGGTCAGGGATTTTCTCTGCCTCGTGATGGCTGGGTGTTGTGTGCTGTCCTTAGGTTAGTTAGGTTTAAGTAGTTCTAAGTTCTAGGGGACTTATGACCACAGCAGTTGAGTCCCATAGTGCTCAGAGCCATTTCTACTCCCAGGGCATTGTTTCGACTTAGGTCTTTCCGTGCTCTGCGAAATTCTTCACGCAGTATCGTATCTCCCATCTCATATTCATCTACGTCCTCTTCCATTTCCGTAATATTGCCCTCCAGTACATCGCCTTTGTATAGACCCTCGATATACTCCTCTTCACCTTTCGGCTCTCCCTTCTTTGCGTAGGACTGGATTACCATCTGAGCTCTTGATATACATACAAGGTGGTTCTCTTTTCTGCAAAGGTCTCTTTAATTTTCCTGTAGGCGTTATCTATCTTACCCATAATGATATATGCCTCTACGTCCTTACAATTGTCTTCTAATCATTCCCGCTTATCCGTTTTGCACTTCGTGTCGATCACATTTTTGAGACCTATGTGTTCCTTTTCGCCTGCTTCATTTGATGGCATTTTTATATTTTTTCCTTTCATCAATTCAATATTTCTTGTCTTACCCAAGAATTTATAATAGCCCTCGTGTTTTTACTTACTTGATCCTGTGCCTTCACTATTTCGTCCCTCAAAGCTACCAGTTCTTCTTATACTGCATTACTTTCCCGTGTTCTTGCCGATCTTTCCCTAGTGCTCCCTCTGAAACTCTCTACAACCTATAGTTCTTTCAGTTTATCTAGGTCGCATCTCCTTAAATTCCTACTTTTTTTCAGTTTCTTCATTTTTAGTCTATAGTTCATAAACAATAAATTGCGTTCAGAGTCCACATCTGCCTCTGGGAATGTCTTAGAATTTAGAACCTACTTCCTAAACCTGTCTTACCATCATACAATCAGTGTGAAATTTTTCGATGTCTCCAGGTTTGTTCCACGTGTACAGCTTTGTTTCATGATTCTTGAACCAAGTGTTAGCTATGATTAAGTTATGCTCTGTGCAAAATTTTACCAGGCACCTTCGTGTTTCATTTCTTACCCGTCTTTCATATTCACCTATTACTTTTCCAGCTCTTCCTTTTCCTAGTATCGAATTCGAGTCCCCTATGGCTATTAAATATTAGTCTCCCTTAACTATTTAAATAACGTCTTTTATCTCATGACATATTTGTTCAATCTCTTCATCTGCAGAGCTAGTTGACATGTAAACTTATACTACTGTGGTAGGCGTGGGCTTCATGTCTATCTTGGCTACAATAATGTGTTCACTATGCTGTTAGATCGGAAAGAGGGGCTGTTTTACCTCTGGAATATTTTACCGAAGAGAACGCCATGATCATTTAACCATACAGTAAAGCCGCGTGCCGTCGGAAAAATTACGGCTGTAGGTGCTTTCAGCCGTTCGCAGTACCAGGACAGCAATGGTGTTTTGGCTAGAGTTAAAAGAGCAGATCAGTCAGTCATCCAGACTGTTGCCCCTGCAACTGCTGAATAGTCTGCTGCCCCTCTATAAATGAACCTAATTCTGTGGTCAACAGTTCAGATATATGTTACACAGAATTATTATGCAACGGGCTATTATGTGCAATAATGCACCAAAAAAATTATTTTGAGTATGTCCTGACTCTGTTGTAAAATTCGAGATTTTTAGCAGCCGTCTGAAGCGTGTGTAGCGGCGTAGTGTTGCTGGTTCGAGTATAATTAGACACAACATTTTTTTTGTTTTATTTGAACGATATTTTTATAATATTGAAATGTCAAAATGCAAAAATTGAATAATAAATTTTAATAAAATAACCTTTTTACTCTTCATTATCATCTTGTGAAAATACTGTATGTTTTATATAATATTACGTTTGTATTTGCTTTTAATCGTCACGATTTCTTGTAGATTTAAACATGGCTGTTTCTGAGCTACTGTATACAGTTTTCAAACATAGGAATTATGCAGTCAACTGGTTGCAAATAACTGTTTGGTACAATTGACCTAGGTTTCGACACGTACTAAGGGTGTCTTCATCAGAATGAAATTTTGAGAAACCGTAAAATTACATTGCGAGAAATCAATGGGCAGAATTTGGAGCAGCTATACTAAAGCCAAAAATAAAATACGTTCTGGACTTGTCATGTATGCCTAGCTAGGAATAAAAAATTTCATTCTGATGAATACACCTTAGTAGGTGTCGAAACCAAGGTCAGTTGTACCAAATAGTTATCTGCAACCGGTTGGCTGTATGATTCCCATGTTTGACTTTATTTTCTGTTTGATGATTCCGATATTTTATTAATTATAATCTATTGTGAATACTGATAATTCCTTGCGATTAGTTATCGAAAGTAAAAAGTATTCCTTTTATTATAAAATATTATTCAATATGTGTAAATTAATATTTCACTTAGATAGCAAATATAGAATGGAAATAAGAGAAGATGCTTCAGCAAGAATCGAACCAACCTCGCGATAACAACACTAGAAAACCGGTGCGGACGGCGTTGTTTCTTTTCTTTATTATCATTACTGAGAGTGCGCGGAAATCTTCGGTAAATTTTCTTCGAGTGCGTTTGATACGTGTATCTGATACTGGTGCGGGAGATTGAGGTCCGGGCACTGGCATTCATATTATCGTACTTGAATGAAGAAAATAAAAAAAAAAAGAAAATGGAAGAACTCAAGTCCATAAGGTGTCGAAGCTCGGGAAACATTTCCGTGACTGTCTGTACTGATCTGACCGTCCGGTAACAAATTCAGAAGCGCGTCTCTGAATTGCTTAGACGTCTTCCTTCGACGCGATCTACTGGAGATCTGCATCTACATCTACGTACATAGTCCGCACGGTGCACGGCGGAAGGTATGTGGTATCACTACTAGCCATTTCCTTTCCTGTTCCGCTCGCAAACAGAACGAGGGAAAAACGGCTGCCTCCTAAATTCGAGAATCTTATCTTCATAGTCATTATGCGAAATGCACTTTGGCGGCAGTAGAATCCTTCTCCAGTCGGCCTCAAATGCCGGTTCCCTAAATGCAAAGCGCGTCGTCTTTCCTCCACGGATCCCCATTTGTATTCAAGAAGCACCTGTGTCACGCTTGGGCGCTGATCGAAACTACCACTAGCAAGTCTAGCAGCCAGCCTCTCAATTGTTTCGGTGTCTTCTGTTAATCCGACGTGCTGGGGCTCCCAGGCACTGGAACAGTACTCAAGAATGGGTCGCACTAGCGCTCTATACGCCATCTGCTTTACGGATGAACTACACTTTCCCAAAATTCTCGCAGTAAAACGAATTCGAGCATTCGACTTCCCTTTGCAACTTTATGCCTAGATATTTAGTCGAAATGACTGTGTGAAGCTGCACACGCATATAATTATGTCAATTACAAATTTTCACAATCAGCATGTGATTTGTATATTCTACCTCCACATGTCAAACGCCAAAAATTGTAATTTACATAATTATACGAAGGAATGTCACAGGTTTACATAAATATGTTCTTATGAATAACGAAAGACAAATGACGTATACTCCTTGAGCCGTCAGATAAGTGTTTATATAACAGGTATGTCAAACATTATCAAGAATCGTCACTGCCTAAAGTTTGACAGCAACAACGTACATGGCAACCTGCGTACTAGGTTATAGGACATATTTCACAACCTGTCGTATGAACTGACAAGCATTTCATATCTTTAGAAGTGCACAATGTAAGTAGATTTATATTACTGCTGTATATGTGCAGTTATCATTTTATAGAAATCGATGCACATTTAGTTCCTCTGTATCAAATGTCACTGGCGATGGGTTATGAACCCGAATACCGGTTTTGGCAAATAAAATAGTTCTAGTGCATCTCACGGAGTAATGAAGATGTCTTTTGGTTATATTTAACACTTAAGCTTTCCCTTTGCCACTCCCCGACTGGGTAGAAGCAACACCGACTCAAAGGAAGGCTCGGCGCTTGTTGGTGACGTCACGTCAGCTAGGCACGGCGAACGCCAGGTCTGTTGCAGGCATACTCATAATGGTGGTGTCTCCCTGCCTGACACAGGAAAATGTGAAACTATTGGCGGTAGTTGACCGACACACATTGTTCTGAGAGATTTCTACAATCAATTAATTGTGCAATTCGTTACACTTCTTAACAAATAGTGTACTCCTGAACTTAAGGATTGACATACAAAAACAACTTCATGGTCCAGCAGCAACAGAATTCGTGCTTCTTTACCTTATTTGTAAGTCTGAGGAAGTTACCTTTTTACTGGGTTGCTTTTACAAGAAACTGTGAACATATTGGTGCTCTTCTTTAGGTATCTCGGTTGACTATGGGGTGGGGAGCACTGAATGTTGATGAAATATCTTGCGAGTGTAAACGTTGGGGGAGGGGGTGGGGGACAGAAGAAGAGGCAAAAGAGAGATACTTGTTTTATCAAATAAAATTTTTTTTATCTTATAAAGTTTCTCCTTTCAGTTGCAAGAGGGGAATATTTATCTTTTCTAATGTGCATGTTTAAAAAAGTTTAGGCTCAGCAGTATTTTCGATGCATGATGCTATTTTGTTTTCTGTTCAGAATTCCTTTCGTTGAAAACGACTGTAATCTAATGACTGCAACAGTTGGACATTTACACATGTAAATTAGTTCATATTTCCAGTGACGATGTCAAACGAAAATAAATAAATAAATAAAAGAAACGAGTTCATTGTAAGGGGGTTGGGGTAAGTTTCGATAACAAAATGGATCAAGTAAATATAGTTAATTGAATGTAAAATTTCCGAAGCTTGCAATGCGGCAAAGCATCACCTCATATTGATCCACATTTGTTCCGACAGGATTCAGTAATACAGAACTATGATCTTCATTTGTAGCCTTACGAAAGTAAGAAAATCTTTCATCTAGTAAATAAAACTGCAGAATTCAAAACAATACCAAACATTTTGTCCAAAAATAAGAGATTTATAGTGATAAGCACGGCCAGGCGTTTCTGCCTGCAACAGACGTGGCGTTGGCCGTGCCTAGCTGACGTGACGTCACCAACAAGCGCCGAGGCCTCCCTTTGAGTCGGTGTTGGTAGGAGCCCCCGACCCGCCTAGTGAGAGCTTACGTGTGACCAGACATTAACGCAGTAGTCAAGAATCAGCCGCCCTCTCCTGTAACTCCACTTTCCCAAAACCCACCCAGTCTGGCCTTCCGTGCAGTTGTGCTCGTGTTGTGTTCCACGATACCCCATCTAGTCGAGCTTTCAGTAACCCCGAATGCGTTATAAGCAGACCATTTTTTCGATATCGGGTTGTTAATGCGCTATGTTAACGATGTTGTTGTTGTTGTTTTCAGTCCAGAGACTGGTTTGATGCAGCTCTCTATGCTACTCTATCCTGTGCAAGCTTCTTCATCTCCCAGTACTTACTGCAACCCACATCCTTCTGAATCTGCTTAGTGTATTCATCTCTTGGTCTCCCTCTACGATTTTTACCCTCCACGCTGCCCTCCAATGCTAAATTGTTATCCCTTGATGCCTCAGAACATGTCCTACCAACAGATCCCTTCTTCTTGTCAAGTTGTGCCACCAACTCCTCCCCAATTCTATTAAATACCTCCTCATTAGTTATGTGATCTACCCACCTAATCTTCAGCATTCTTCTGTAGCACCACATTTCGAAAGCTTCTAGTCTCTTCTTGTCCAAACTATTTATCGTCCATGTTTCACTTCCATACATGGCTGCACTCCATACAAATACTTTCAGAAACGACATCCTGACACTTAAATCTATACTCGATGTTAACAAATTTCTCTTCTTCAGAAACGCTTTCTTTGCCAGCCTACATTTTATATCCTCTCTACTTCGACCATCATCAGTTATTTTGCTCAACAAATAGCAAAACACCTTTGCTACTTTAAGTGTCTCATTTCCTAATCTAATACCCTCAGCATCACCCGACTTAATTCGACTACATTCCATTATCCTCGTTTTGCTTTGTTGGTGTTCATCTTACACCCTCCTTTCAAGACACTGTCCATTCCGTTCAACTGCTCTTCCAAGTCCTTTGCTGTCTCTGACAGAATTACAATGTCATCGGTGAACCTCAACGTTTTTATTTCTTCTCCATACCTACTCCGAATTTTTCTTTTGTTTCCTTTACTGCTTGCTCAATATACAGATTGAATAACATCGGGGAGAGGCTACAACCCTGTCTCACTCCCTTCCCAACCACTGCTTCCCTTTCATGTCCCTCGAATCTTATAACTGCCATCTGGTTTCTGTACAAATTGTAAATAGCCTTTCGCTCCCTGTATTTTACCCCTGCCACCTTTGGAATTTGAAAGAGAGTATTCCAGTCAACATTGTCAAAAGCTTTCTCTAAGTCTACAAATGCTAGAAATGTAGGTTTGCCTTACCTTAATCTATTTTCTAAGGTAAGTCGTAGGGTCAGTATTGCCTCATGTTCCAACATTTCTGCGGAATCCAAACTGATCTTCGCCGAGGTCAACTTCTACCAGTTTTTCCATTCGTCTGTAAAGAATTCGCGTTAGTATTTTGCAGCTGCGACTTATTAAACTGATAGTTCGGTAATTTTCACATCTGTCAACACCTGCTTTTTTTGGGATTGGAATTATTATAATGTTCTTGATGTCTGAGGGTATTGCGCCTGTCTCATACATCTTGCTCACCAGATGGTAGAGTTTTGTCAGGACTGGCTCTGCCACGACCGTCAGTAGTTCTAATGGAATGTTGTCTGCTCCCGGGGTCTTGTTTCGACTCAGGTCTTTCAGTTCTGTGTCAAACTCTTCACGCAGTATCATATCTCCCATTTCATCTTCATCCACATCCTCTTCCATTTCCATAATATTGTCCTCAAGTACATCACCCTTTTATAGACCCTCTATATACTCCTTCCAACTTTCTGCTTTCCCCTCTTTGCTTAGAACTGGGTTTCCATCTGAGCTCTTGATATTCATACAAGTGGCTCTGTTTTATCCAAAGCTCTCTTTAATTTTCCTGTAGACTGTATCTATCTTACCCCTAGTGAGATAAGCCTCTACATCCTTACATTTGTCCTCTAGCCATCCCTGCTTAGCCATTTTGCACTTCCTGTCGATCTCATTTTTGAGACGTTCGTATTTCTTTTTGCCTGCTTCATTTACTGCATTTTTATATTTTCTCCTTTCATCAATTAAATTCAATATTTCTTCTGTTACCCAAGGATTTCTACTAGCCCTCATCTTTTTACCTACTTGATCCTCTGCTGCCTTCACTACTTCATCCCTCAGAGCTGCCCATTCTTCTTCTACTGTATTTCTTTCCCCATCTTAACGATAAGAGCAAGAAAATGGGGTCCCTCGAGGATGTGTTTCAAGTGTACCTCTGATTGCTATTGCCGTCAGTGGTATTATGTCCACAGTTGCCACTCCTGTTGGGCGTGCATTGTTTGTGGCCGACTTCACCATCTTTTCCTCCTCCTCCTCCTCCTCCTCCTCCTCCTCTTTCAGCTCTGCAACGTCCGTTCGTCAGTTGCAGCTTACGATACGGCGACTGTCGGTGTGCGCAGACACCACAGGTTTTAAATTTTCCTCTGACAAATGTGTTTCTGTTCATTTTAACCGTTCGTGTTCCCTCTTATTACAGCGGGATGCACTTTATAAACAACTGAAATGTGAGTTTCACGTCCGACTGAAAGTGTCTCTGTCCTATATTGTAATCTGTGGTGTAAACACGCAGATGAGCGGCACACGGAGTGAAACCTCCCACGCATCTCCGTCTGGGAGAGTTGTTTCGGTCTTCAGTCCAAAGACCGTTTTGATGCGGCTCTGACGCGTCTCTATCCTGTGCGAGGCTCCTCATCTCCGAATAACTCCTGCAGTCTACCTCTTCTGAATCTGCTTTCTGTATACCAGGTGTGTTCATAAAGTAAGTAAATCTTGTGAAAAAATATCTATTCGTCAATATTCAACTTGTCCCCTTCAAAGTAATCCCCTCAGATACTTGTGCCAACGCTTCCCTAAATCCTCGAAGCACTTCCCATAAGCACTTTTTGGTGTACTTCCAACGATGCAGCTTTTATTTCCTCAATCGTTGAAAATCTTAGTCCTTTCATAGGTCTCTTCAGTTCTGGGAACAGGAAAAAGGTCGCAGGGAGTCAAGTCCGGTGAACATGGTGGCTGAAGCACGATTGTCGTGTTGTTTTTGGCCAAAAAAGCCCTCACGAGCAACGATGAGCAGGTGCATTGCCGTGATGCAAAAGCCACGAACTGTTTTTCCACAATTCAGGACGTTTTCTGCGTATTGCTTCCCGCAAACGGCGCATAACGTCAAGGTATTACTCCTTGTTGACTGTAAGACCTTGAAGCAAAAATCATGATGCACTACGTCACGGTAATTGAAAAAAAACAGTGAGCAAAACTATGACATTTCATAGAGTTTCGCGTGCTTTTCTCGGTCTTGGCTCTCCGATATGCTTCCATTGGGACGATTGAGCCTCGGTTTCGACGTCACACCCGTAAACCCATGTTTCGTCACCAGTTATGACCCTCTTGAGCAAATCACCATCATCGTTGACGTCATTCAAGAGCTCCTGAGCGATGCTCATGCGACGGTTCTTCTGATAAAAACTGAGGAGGTTTGGAACAAACTGCGCTAACACCCATCCAAAGAAATTGCACGAACCGAGCCGACCGATATGCCGACGTCCTCAGTAACTTCTCTTACTGTAATTCGACGATTTTCCAAAACAATTTTCTTCACAGCTTCGACGTTACCATCTGTTGTTGATGTGCTGGGGCGTCCAGAGCTAGGTTCGTCATTGGCATCTCCTCGGCCGTCTTAGAAAAGGTTGTACGACTTGTAAACATTTTTTTTTTTTACTTAGATCAAACTCACCGTATGCCACTGTCAACATCGGAAGTGTTTCATAGCACTTTGTTCCATTTTTCGTACAAAATTTGATGCAAATTCTTTGCTCCATTTTTTATAATAAGGTGAAAATCGTCGAGCACACTAAAACACGTCTAACCTTTCTATCTGTCAAAAACAAACGAAGTACGATATACACTTGAAACTGAGAACATACGGTCGGGATATGTGTACCAACATAACAAAAAAATCTATAATCGAATGTACGTTACCCACGCAATTTGAAGTCACCTTACTTTTTGAACAGCCCTCTTACAGACCTTGGACTCCCTCCCCCAAAGCTCCTTTCATTTCCAGACTGACGATTTCTCGATGCCTGAGAAAACGTCTTCTCAATCCATCCCGTCCTTTAGTCAAATTGTGCCGTAAATTATTTTTCCCAGTTAGATTGAGTACATCATCATTAATTATTCGAGCTACTCATCTAATTTTCAAAATTTCAATAGATGCTATGTTCTCCTTGCCAGAAATGCTTATCGTACACGACTACGTTCATACAAATACGACGGCCGTTCAATAAGTAAGCCGACACTTTTTCTTCTGAAAATGCCATATTATTCCCCACTCTTTTAGGTACAAAATCCTATTTTTCAACATAGTCGCCTTACGCCACCTTAGTGGGAGGCCCTGTATGGCCACACGATACCGCCCTACTGGCCGACGTCGGAGCGTCAACAACTTCCCCGTCACCCACCTTGCAGAGTACATCCTTCATTGGGCCAAACAGGTGCGGTCTCGGGTGCGCAAACTTAAGAGAGGCCTCGCTTTGTCATGGAGAAGGAGACTTCATTTCCATTTTTGTGGCGACGGACATGCTGAAGTCGCCTCTTCAGTTTCCCGAGGATGTCTCAGTACAGTTGAGAGTAGACCGCCGCGCCGTGAGGGAGGACGTCAAACAGAATAGCCCCAGGAGACCGTCGCCACGACTTTTATACCGGCTGGGGGGAGGGGGAGTGGCCCCACTCCAGATTGCCGTTTTACTTCCGCTTCAAAAATAATGAACCCACGTTTCGTGCCCTGTGACGATGTTTGACAAAAAATTGCCACGATCAGCCTCGTACGGCGCAAGCAATTCCGCACAGATGGCCCTTCGTTGCCCTTTACGGTCTGCCGTTACGCACCACCACCGGGCATACACTTCTCACAAGGGAACCTCCCCATCGCACCCCCCTCAGATTTAGTTATAAGTTGCCACAGTGGATAGGCCTTGAAAAAACTGAACACAGATCAATCGAGAAAACAGGAAGCAGTTGTGCAACTATGAAAAAAAAAAGCAAAATATACAAAGTGAATAGTCCATGCGCAAGATAGGCAACATCAATGATGGTGTGAGCTCAGGAGCGCCGTGGTCACATGGTTAGCGTGAGCAGCTGCGGAGCGAGAGGTCCTTGGTTCAAGTCTTCCCTCGAGTGAAAAGTTTACGTTCTTTATTTTCGCAAAGTTATGATCTGTCCGTTCGTTCATTGACGTCTCTGTTCACTGCAATAAGTTTAGTGTCTGTGTTTTGCGACCGCACCGCAAAACCGTGCGATTAGTAGACGAAATGGCGTGCCTCTGCAATGGGAAGAAAATATTTGATCGCAAGGTCATAGGTCAACCGATTCCTCCACAGGAAAACACGTCCGATATATTCTATACGACACTGGTGACGGCATGTGCGTCACATGACAGGAATATGTTGTCGACCCACCTAACTTGTACACTTGGCGAATGGGTTAAAGGATTCTTCTACCTTGCCCGATTTAGGTTTTCTTGTGGATGTGATAATCACTCCCAAAAAAAAGTGATGAAAACATAAGAGTTTGTAACATAAACTGCAACAAATGAATGCAACAGTTTCATAGTCGCAGAGTTTTCCCTTTTAACGTTTTCAAAATTTTCCGTTTGTAGACCGTCAAATCCTGCATATGTCCAAGCACATCTGAGCATCTCTTGGAATTTTGGAAAGCGAAGTTGATTATGTGTGAGTGCCTGAACTTTCATAATTGTCTGAAAATAAAAAATTAAACTTTTCACTCGAGGGAAGGTTTGAACCAAGGACCTCTCGTTCCGCAGCTGCTCTCGCTAACCACGGGACCACGGCGCTCCTGAGCTCATATTATCCTTAATGTTGCCTATCTTGCTCATGGACTACTCAGTTTGTATATTTTGCTTATTTTTTTCATAGTTGCACACAACTTCTTCCTGTTTTCTGGATTGATCTGTGTTCAGTTCTTCAAGGCCTATCCACTGTGCCAACTTATAACTAAGTCTGAGGGGGGGTGCGATGGGGAGGTTCCGTTGTGAGTACCCCAACTGGTGGACGACTATGTTACTGCCGACAAAGACATTCAGTTGTGCAGCAAGGTGTTCGGTTGTAATCCGCCGGTCACCTCGAGTGAGTGTGTCCGCACGTTGGAACGTTTCAGGTGTGCCGGCCGGCCGGCACGCACAAGATCGCACAGGTTTGCACCACCTTCTCGCCACAATGACGGACGCTTCGCCCAACGACTCGCCGTACTTTTGTTCCCTGCCGGGCCTCCGTAGACATTCTGGAAGAGCCCACGAATATCTGCGGTGCTCTGGTTTTCCGCCAAAAGACACACTGTGGCAGATCTCTGCTTGGGACGCACCTCCGTTACGGACGCCATTTCGAAGGCTGCGTATAGCACCGCCAGGTATCGAACTTCGTGAAACAGTAGGGGCTGAAGCGGGAATATCCAGCGATGTCGCACTACAAATTCCGCATTTTTTCAACCGAAAATGAGACGAGGAAAAGTGTTGCATTATTTACTGACTGCCCCTCGTACCTGCAGAACAGACTGTCTTAACAGTTAAATGTACATGCGAAGTTATCTAATATCTACAGGGTGTATCAGAAAGAATCATCCGATTTTGCACGTCTATACGTCTGAAACTAATAAACGTATACCATGAATTTTGTTTTTTGATGAACGGGTAAATCAAATATTTTTTTTTTCATACCTTTCATAGGATTTCAATATACCCCCTTGTGACACCAATGGCAGATGCGTTCAACATCTGTGTCCGACACTCTAGAACGGCCGGACGATTTGCCTCTACACAAACAGCCTGTTTCTCGGGACTGTTCATGCCACAGTCTAAAGGTGTGTGCTGTAGGAGGATCCACACCATAACTGGTATGAAAGTCACGCTCAAGAGTCATTACTGACTCACAATGCGCAAAACGTAGAGCACAAAACACTTTACGTTGCCCCGACAACATTTTCACTACAACTGAAGTGTGTGCACACCGCTGCTACCTGGCGGGAACCACGTAAACCTAGAGTATTTGCTCTTTCCACCACTACCTTAGCCTTTCGCTCCCTGTATTTTACCCCTGCCACCTTCAGAATTTGAAACAGAGTATTCCAGTCAACATTGTCAAAAGCTTTCTCTAAGTCTACAAATGCTAGAAATTTAGGTTTGCCTTACCTTAATCTTTCTTCTAAGATAAGGCGTAAGATCAGTATTGCCTCACGTGTTCCAATATTTCTACGGAATCCAAACTGATCTTCCCCGAGGTCCGCTTCTATCAGTTTTTCAATTCGCCAGTAAAGTATTCGCGTTAGTATTTTGCAGCTGTGACTTATTAAACTGATTGTTCTGTAATTTTCACATCTGTCAACACCTGCTTTCTTTGGGATTGGAATTACTATATTCTTCTTGAAGTCTGAGGGTATTTCGCCTGTCTCATACATCTTGCTCACCAGACTGCAGAGTTTTGTCAGGACTGCCTCTCCCAAGGCCGTCAGTAGTTCCAATGGAATGTTGTCTACTCCCGGGGCCTTCTTTCGACTCAGGTCTTTCAGTGCTCTGTCAAACTCTTCTCGCAGTATCGTATCTCCCATTTCATCTTCATCTACATCCTCTTCCATTTCCATAATATTGTCCTCAAGTACATCGCCCTTGTATAGACCCTCTATATACTCCTTCCATCTTTGTGCTTTCTCTTCTTTGCTTAGAACTGGGTTTCCATCTGGGCTCTTGATATTCATACAAGTGGCTCTGTTTTCTCCAAAGGTCTCTTTAATTTTCCTGTAGGCAGTATCTATCTTACCCCTAGTGAGGTAAGACTCTATATCCGTACATTTGTCCTCTAGCCATCCCTGCTTAGCCATTTTGCACTTCCTGTCGATCTCATTTTTGAGACGTTCGTATTTCTTTTTGCCTGCTTCATTTACTGCATTTTTATATTTTCTCTTTTCATCAATTAAATTCAATATTTCTTCTGTTACCCAAGGATTTCTACTAGCCCTCGTATTTTTATCTACTTGATCCTCTGCTGCCTTCACTACTTCATTCCTCAAAGCCACCCAGTCTTCTTCTACTGTATTTCTCTCCCCCATTCCTGACAATTGTTCCCTTATGCTCTCCCTGAAACTCTGTACAACCTCTGGTTCTGTCAGTTTATCCAGGTCCCATCTCCTTAAATTCCCACCTTTTTGCAGTTTCTTCAGTTTTAATCTACAGTTCATTACCAATAGAGTGTGGTCAGAGTCCGCATCTGCCCCTGGAAATGTCTTACAAATCAAGACCTGGCTCCTAAATCTCTGTCTTACCATTATATAATCTATCTGATACCTTTTAATATCTCCAGGGTTCTTCCATGTACACAACCTTCTTTCATGATTCTTGAACCAAGTGTTAGCTATGATTAATTTATGCTCTGTGCAAAATTCTGCCAGACGGCTTCTTCTTTCATTTCTTACCCCCAATCCATATTCACCTACTATGTTTCCTTCTCTTCCTTTTCCTACTCTCGTATTCCAGTCACCCATGACTATTAAATTTTCGTCTCCCTTCACTACCTGAATAATTTCTTTTATCTCTATATCTAACTTTAACCTATCCATTTCCCTTTTTAAATTTTCGAACCTACCTGCCCGATTAAGGGATCTGACATTCCACGCTCCGATCCGTAGAATGCTAGTTTTCTTTCTCCTGATAACGATGTCCTCCTGAGTAGTTCCCGCCCGGAGATCCGAATGGGGGACTATTTTACCTCCGGAATATTTTGCCCAACAGGACGCAGTCATCATTTAACCATACAGTAAAGCTGCGTGCCCTCGGGAAAAATTACGGCTGTAGTTTCCCCTTGCTTTCAGCCGTTCGCAGTACCAGCACAGCAAGGCCGTTCTGCTTAGTGTTACAAGGCCAGATCAGTCAATCATCCAGACTGTTGCCCCTGCAACTACTGAAAAGGCTGCTGCTCTTCTTCAGGAACCACACGTTTGTCTGGCCTCTCAACAGATACCCCTCGATTGTGGTTGCACCTACGGTACGGCTATCTGTATCGCTGAGGCACACAAGCCTCCCCAAGCCTCCACACCAACGGCAAGGTCCATGGTTCATGGGGGGGGGGGGGGGGGGTGGGGGGGGGGGGTGTCACTGTCTCCGCCACAGGCCGTGCGTTACGAACAGGTGCTCGGTGCTCGATCGTGTTGAAAGATGCAGTCGCCATCTCCGTATTGCCCTTCAACAGTAGGAAGCAAGAAGGTGCTTAAAACATCAATGAAGGCATGTGTTGTGAGAGTCCACACCATAACACCACAGCCTCCGAATTTTACGAGGTGCATTCAAGTTCTATGGCCTCTGATTTTTTTTTTCTCCGGACTGGAAAGAGATAGAAACATACGCATTGTTTTAAAATGAGGCCGCGTTCATTGGCAATACGTCCCAGAGATGGCAGCACCGTACGGCAGATGGAATTTTACCGCCAGCGGCGAGAATGAGAAGTGTTTTAAATACTTAAAATGGCGACGTTTTCCTTACTTGAACAGCGTGCAATCATTCGTTTTCTGAATTTGCGTGGTGTGAAGCCAATTGAAATTCATCGACAGTTGAAGGAGACATATGTTGATGGAGTTATGGATGTCGAAAGTGTGTTCCTGGGTGCGACAGTTTATTGAAGGCAGAACATCGTGTGACAACAAACTGAAACAACCTCGGGCTCGCACAAGCTGGTCTGACGACATGATCGAGAAAGTGGAGAGAATTGTTTTGGGGGATTGCCGAATGAATGTTGAACAGATCGCCTCCAGAGTTGGCATTTCTGTGGGTTCTGTGCACACAATCCTGCTTGACGACCTGAAAATGCGAAAAGTGTCATCCACGTGGGTGCCACGAATGCTGATGGTCGACCACATGGCTGCCCGTGTGGCATGTTGCCAAATAATGTTGACACGCAACGACAGCATGAATGGGACTTTCTTTTCGTCGGTTGTGACAATTGATGAGACGTGGATGCCATTTTTCAATCCAGAAACAAAGCGCCAGTCAGCTCAATGGAAGCACACAGATTCACCGCCACCAAAGAAATTTCGGGTAACCGCCAGTGCTGAAAAAATGGTGTCCATGTTCTGGGACAGCGAGGGCGTAATCCTTACCCATTGCGTTCCAAAGGGCACTACGGTAACAGGTGCATCCTACGAAAATGTTTTGAAGAACAAATTCCTTCCTGCACTGCAACAAAAACGTCCAGGAAGGGCTGCGCGTGTGCTGTTTCACCAAGACAACGCACCCGCACATCGAGCTAACGTTACGCAACAGTTTCTTCGTGATAACAACTTTGATGTGATTCCTCATGCTCCCTACTCACCTGTCCTGGCTCCTAGTGACTTTTGGCTTTTTCCAACAATGAAAGACACTCTCCGTGGCCGCACATGCACCAGCCGTGCTGCTATTGCCTCAGCGATTTTCCAGTGGTCAAAACAGACTCCTAAAGAAGCCTTCGCCGCTGCCATGGAATCATGGCGTCAGCGTTGTGAAAAATGTGTACGTCTGCAGGACGATTACGTCGAGAAGTAACGCCAGTTTCATCGATTTCGGGTGAGTAGTTAATTAGAAAAAAAATCGGAGGCCTTATAACTTGAATGCACCTCGTAGTGTTGGCACTACACTCGCCGCCAGATGACGTTCACCGGGCATTCGCTATACCCACACCCTGTCATCGGATCGCCACATAGTGTATTGTGATTCGTCACTCCACACAACGTTTTTCCACTGTTCAATCGTCCAATGTTTACGCTCCTTACACCAAGCGAGGCGTTTCGGCATTTAGCGTCGTGATTTCAGCTTATGAGCAGCCGCTCGACCGTGAAATCCAAGTTTTCTCACCTCCCGCCTAACTAACGTGCAGTGGATCCTGATGCAGTTTGGAATTTTTGTGTGATGGTCTAGATAGATGTCTGCCTATTACACATAAAGACCCTCTTCTATTGTTGGCTGTCTCTTTCAGTCGACAGACGAGGTCGGCCTGTACGATTTTCTGCTGTACGTGTCCCTTCACGTTTCCACTTCACTATCACATCGGAAACAGTAGACCTAGGGATGTTTAGGAGTGTGGAAATTTGGCGTACAGGCATATGACACAAGGGACACCTGAAAAAGTTCGAAGTCTGCGGGTTCCTCGGAGCGCCCCATTCTTTACTCTCTCTCTCTTTTTTTCTCTCTCTTTTGTTCTCTTTTTTTCTCTCTCTCTCTTTTTTCCTCTCTTTCTCTCTCTCTCTCTCTTTCTCACACACACACACACACACACACACACACACACACACACACGCACACACGATGCCTAATGTCTACTTAGGTCGCTGATGTGGAGTACCTGGCGGTAGGTGGTAGCATAATTCATCTAATATGAAAAACACGTGTTTTTTGGGGGGTGTCCTGATACTTTGGATCACATAACATATCAAATAATGACTTTGTAGTTAAAGCTTTTACATATTTTATATCATAAACAGAGACATTAAACCTAGCAGTACCAACAAACGCGTAGTAGAGTTAACTTTTGTTCAGGTTTATTAACAACACCCTTTTTAAATACGTACTGATTTATAAGTAGAGTTGAGAACCTGAAAATATCTTTTGGCACAATTTTAGCAGTAACAACGCTTTTTCGTGATGTACAGGGTGAAAAGTATTTAAACCGACAAACTCTGGGAGGTTGTAGGGGACATCAAAACAAATATTTTTCCCTAATGTCATTTTTTCCTATGAGGAGTATTTAAACTGGTAGAGGAAGATTTCTCTGGCGGCAAATTAATTAAACCAACAAATACTTCTCCATTTTTTATGACCAAGAGACAACAATTAACACAACCCAATTTCAATTACAGTAGATTTTCAAAAATGCCTCCATTGACACACGTAAACAAAGCTTACACCGTCGGATCATGTTCTGTCTGACACGGGCAAAAAACCCAGGAGTATCCTGAATTGTCCCTGTTCCTGCTACTGCTACTGTCCGGGCAACCAGATCCTCTTCTGATGCAACAGCAGTTGCGTAAACAAGGTTGCGCATCTCTCCCCACACAAAAAAGTCCGGAGGGGACATACCTGGGGATCGAGCAGGCCACGGTACAGGACCACCTCTGCCAATCCACGTTTCTGGGAACCGTCGGTCCAGGAATCGACGCACACGACGACTGAAATGTGCCGGCGCCCCGTCATGTTGGAACCACATGCGTTGTCTTGTAGGGAGCGGGACGTCTTCCGGCAATTCTGGGAATGCTCTGGCGAGAAAATTGTAATAGTGCCTGCCATTTAATGGCCTAGGTAGGAGATACGGCCCAATTAAACTGTCCGCAGCAACACCGACCCACACATTAACAAAGGACCGCACTCGATGAGCGCTAGTAACTGTGGCATGTGGGTTATCCTCACTCCAGACATGCAAATTGTGCATGTTGAAGACTCCATCTCGCCCGAACGTTGCTTCATCGGTAAACAACACAGAGGATGGAAATGTAGGATGCATTTCACACTGTTCGATGTACCGCTGCGAAAACTGTGCTCTGGGTGGATAATCAACTGGTTCCAGGTTGTGGACACGCTGTAAGGGAAATATACGTAAGAATTTTGCTTTCGAAGGACTGTTCTTACATTCGTCTGATTCGCCCCCATGTTACATGCAATTTCACGAGTGCTGATTGAAGGATCCTGCTCCACATGCTGCAAGACAGCTTCCTCAAATTGCAGCGTTCTTACCGTGCGACGGCGTCCCTGTCCAGGTAATCTGCTAAATGACCCGGTCTCATGCAGACGTTGGTACACAGCAGCAAAGGTCGTATGATGCGGGATACGGCGATTAGGATATTGCTGTTGATAAACCCGCTGTGCAGCTCGTCCGTTGTGGTGCGCTACGTAGTACGTAATACGGCCTCCACCGGTTTAAATAATTCTCATAGGAAAAATATTTATTTTGATGTGCCCTACAACCTCGCAGAGTTTGTCGGTTTAAATACTTTTCACCCTGTATATACAGAGAAGAGAGATACTTTGTGATCGCCACAGAAAATATTTAAAAGTATAGGTTTCATTAATTATCGTTGTGTTTTATTCATAACATAAATCTTATAGATAGACAGGTGTGAAAGATGGGTTTTGTACTCGAAAGTAGGAGAAACACATTTACTACTAAGAGTTTAAACGTTTTTGATTACGTTGTTCTGAAAAATTCAAAACAATTACGGTATCTGGTATAACAAAGCGTTAAAAATAATACATATTTTTTTTGAAAATTTTTAAGTGTATAGTATGTGAATAGATTACAACATTTTCAAGAGGTGAGTACGAAGTGCCCCCTCCCCCTTCGGTATTGCGAGGGTTAATGCCGTGTTGTAGCAGTAGCGTAATTGATAGTTTTGCAAACTAATGAGAGGTAGATATCACTTCTAATAGAAGTATTATCTGCAACAGTCGACGTTATTTATTGTAAATAATGTATGTGCATATTATGGGAATGGAAGAGGAGGTAGGTGAAGATGAAATGGGAGATCTGATACTGCGTGAAGAGTTTGACAAAGCACTGAAAGACCTGAGTCGAAACAAGACCCCCGGAGTAGACAACATTCCATTGGAACTACTGACGGCCTTGGGAGAGCCAGTCCTGACAAAACTCTACCATCTGGTGAGCAAGATGTATGAGACAGGCGAAATACCCTCAGACTTCAAGAAGAATATATTAATTCCAATCCCAAAGAAAGTAGGTGTTTACAGATGTGAAAATTACCGAACTATCAGTTTAATAAGTCACAGCTGCAAAATACTAACGCGAATTCTTTACTGGCGAATGGAAAAACTGGTAGAAGCGGACCTCGGGGAAGATCAGTTTGGATTCCGTAGAAATATTGGAACACGTGAGGCAATACTGACCCTACGACTTATCATAGAAGAAAGATTAAGGTAAGGCAAACCTACATTTCTAGCATTTGTAGACTTAGAGAAAGCTTTTGACAATGTTGACTGGAATACTCTCTTTCAAATTCGAAAGGTGGCAGTGGTAAAATACAGGGAGCGACAGGCTATTTACAATTTGTACAGAAACCAGATGGCAGTTATATGAGTCGAGGGGCACGAAAGGGAAGCGGCGGTTGGGAAGGGAGTGAGACAGGGTTGTAGCCTCTCCCCGATGTTATTCAATTTGTATATTGAGCAGGCAGTAAAGGAAACAAAAGAAAAATTCGGAGTAGGTATTAAAATCCATGGAGAAGAAATAAAAACTTTGAGGTTCGCCGATGACATTGTAATTCTGTCAGAGACAGCAAAGGACTTGGAAGAGCAGTTGAACGGAATGGTCAGTGTCTTGAAAGGAGAGTGTAAGATGAACATCAACAAAGCAAAACGAGGATAATGGAATGTAGTCGAATTATGTCGGGTGATGCTGAGGGAATTAGATTAGGAATTGAGACACTTGAAGTAGTAAAGGAGTTTTGCTATTTGGGGAACAAAGTAATTGATGATGGTCGAAGTAGAGAGGATATAAAATGTAGACTGGCAATGGCAAGGAAAGCTTTTCTGAAGAAGAGAAATTTGTTAACATCGAGTATAGATTTAAGTGTCAGGATGTCATTTCTGAAAGTATTTGTATGGAGTGTAGCCATGTATGGAAGTGAAACATGGACGATAAGTAGTTCGGACAAGAAGAGAATAGAAGCTTTCGAAATAAGTTGCTACAGTAGAATGCGGAAGATTAGATGGGTAGATCACATAACTAATGAGGTGTTGAATAGAATTGGGGAATAGAGGAGTTTGTGGCACAACTTGACCAAAGCAAGGGATCGGTTGGTAGGACATGTTCTGAGGCGTGAAGGGATCACCAATTTAGTACTGGAGGGCAGCATGGAGGATGAAAATCGTAGAGGGAGACCAAGAGATGAATACACCACGCAGATTCAGAAGTATGTAGGTTGCAGTAAGTACTGGGAGATGAAGCAGCTTGCACAGGATAGAGTACCAAGGAGAGCTGCATCAAACTAGTCTCAGGACTGAAGACCACAACAACAACAATGTATTTGCTTGAACTCTTGTTGCGTAGACGAGCGACTGGAATGTTTCCGCAGTGGCCAGAAATCTTAGCGGAACTGCCAGTCTGCCGGTCTGTCAGAAAGTAAACACGAGTTACCTGTCAGAAGCTTTTGCTGTCATGAGACATACCTGTGTCCTGGTTTTATGGGCTGGCTCAAGTCTGCATCTTGCTGGCAAATTGTTTTTCAGTTATTGTGAGCAGCTTCGAAAAAATGTCGTGTTCCATTCAAATGAAGTTTCAGAACGATTCTCGACCTTGAACCTACGCGATGTACGTTATTTCAGTCTGATGGTAGGCAGTACAACTTCGACATATTGATATTCTGCATACGCTAACTTACATTAGACGTTATAGCTTAACTGCATTTACTTCAAAACCGAGAATGAGACGGAGATTCAATTGTGTTAACGACTTAACGAATAACTTCTGTCAGTACTGTAGCTCAGAGCGTTGTACAGCATTAGGCAATGTTCATGTACCAGTAGTTCGCTGTTCCAGCCGGAGACGAGTCCAGAATCTTTTTCACGCTGTTCTCCGCTGTTCGTAAAAGAGTTAAGGCCCTGTTCAGACGGGGATACTCAAATCAGGACTCCAGCTACCTAACCAACCGTGGGACACTGGACGACTCGAGTAGCCGATCACATTCACACAGACACGACATGAGTCTCCCGTACTGTCAACTCACTTGCGATGTGAATAGAAAATTAAATCAATTTCATTGGCGGGGTAGCCGCGCGATTTGAAGCGCCTTGTCACGGTTGGCGCGGTTAATCTCCCCCCCCCCTCCCCCTCCTTCCTTGGATGGTTCGACTCCTCCTGGAAGCCTAAGGACCGATGACCTCAGCAGTTTGGTCGCATACAACCATACCACAAATTTCCAGAACGATGAGAATGAATACAATTTCCCTTATTAGTTTGTAGGCGATGAAGCATTCCATCATCACGCTACTTGATGCGACCGTATCCGCAAAGCACAGTCGATAATATGAAGAGAATTTATCATAGATTAAGCGGAGGGAGAAACTCTGTGGTAATGCGCATTTGAAATGCTGACACAGAAGTTCAAAGTCCAGAGCGGCGCTGTTCGTTCTCGAACTACAGAAAGAGTGGTGACAAAATAAAATCCGGGTGCACACTGCATAATTTCATTCGGAAATATGAAGATATCCAATACAGGTGTGGTGAACAACAACTGACAATTCCCATGGCAGTAGAAGTATTGCATCAACAGTAATCAGGATCTACTATAATTGTCTGTCTTCACAAAATTTTTTGTCTGTGTATTTCTGTAAAATTTATAAATGAATTTCTGTAGCTTTTGTTTATGTATTAATACTTAATTAAAAAGTTTTAGTTAAGTGTTTATCACATTTATTGTATAGTGGGTGCTTATAAATCGTTGATTAGTGTTTCAATAAAATGGATCTTAAAGCATAGTGAGTAGGGAGCATTTATTTTATGTTAATTTTAATTACTGATAATGATCTTACCTACTTCGTGGAATGCTCTCTCTGTCGCCTCCTTCCTTGAATGAACTTTCAATTTGTAATTTTATAGTTCAGAATATTTCACCACTTCTCCCACGAATTTCAAATTAAACGTTTGTTCACACATTGCGCTACTCAGTGGTACGAATGTAACCGAGAGACTGGGAGACTACGTCGGGTAGCATAGTATCCAAATGGCGGCGACCCTGGGACGAGACTCAGAGGGCCATAGACACGGGTTCCCAGGTAGACGCCGTGTTTCTTGACTTCCGCAAGGCGTTCGATACAGTTCCCCACAGTCGTGTACTGAACAAAGTAAGAGCATATGGACTATCAGACCAATTGTGTGATTGCATTGAAGAGTTCCTAGATAACAGAATGCAGCGTGTCATTCTCAATGGAGAGAAGTCTTCCGAAGTAAGAGAAATTTCAGGTGTGCCGCAGGGGAGTGTCGTAGGACCGTTGCTATTCACAATATACATAAATGACCTTGTGGATGACATCGAAAGTTCACTGAGGCTTTTTGCGGATGATGCTGTGGTATATCGAGAGGTTGTAACAATGGAAAATTGTACTGAAATGCAGGAGGATCTGCAGCGAATTGACGCATGGTGCAGGGAATGGCTATTGAATCTCAATGTAGACAAGTGTAATGTGCTGCGAATACATAGAAAGATAGATCCCTTGTCATTTAGCTACAATATAGCAGGTCAGCAACTGGAAGCAGTTAATTCCATAAATTATCTGGGAGTACGCATTAGGAGTGATTTAAAATGGAATGATCGTATAAAGTTGATCGTCGGTAAAGTAGATGCCAGACAGATTGATAGGAAGAATCCTAAGGAAATGCAGTCCGAAAACAAAGGAAGCAGGTTACAGTACACTTGTTCGCCCACTGCCTGAATACTGCTCAGCAGTGTGGGATGCGTACCAGATAGGGTTGATAGAAGAGATAGAGAAGATCCAACGGAGAGCAGCACGCTTCGTTACAGGATCATTTAGTAATGGCGAAAGCGTTATGGAGATGATACATAAACTCCAGTGGAAGACTCTGCAGGAGAGACGCTCAGTAGCTCGGTACGGGCTTTCGTTGAAGTTTCGAGAACATACCTTCACCGAGGAGTCAAGCAGTATATTGCTCTCTCCTATGCATATCTCGCGAAGAGACCGTGAGGATAAAATCAGAGAGATTAGAGCCCACACAGAGGCATACCGACAATCCTTCTTTCCACGAACAATACGAGACTGAAATAGAAGGGAGGACCGATAGAGGTACTCAAGGTACTCTCCGCCACACACCGTCAGGTGGCTTGCGGAGTATGTATGTAGATGTAGACGCCGCTACTGAAGTATCTGCGTATGGACGAGTCCACCCAATTACAAATGCCAGTCTCTTGGCTGCAGAGTATGTCAGTTGGTCGGACGTGTGAGTAGGGCCTTCACGCATCGCTTCGACTTTCGTAAGTGTGATTTGTGCCCCAGATGTAGCCGAGCACTGCCGCTGGAGAACGCTGTGCCCGAAAATTACGACAAGGAGGAAGATAATTGTGTTCCGTGTGACGGTCGTTTCAGAGCGTGCTACAGCCCCGACGGACACCACATCGGAAGATCTGCGCGATGAGAGGACGGCTTCAGGCAGTAGTAGAGTTAAGACATTCAAATGGAGATCTGTTTCGGCAGTTATGCAGAGGTGAAGAGGTCGGGATAGGACTGAGCCACGTGGACAGGTGCATCCAAACAGTCTTCGGACTGGAGACCACAACAAGGAGACAGGCAGTACCGGAGCTGATACGGCGCACCGCTGCAGGGAGCAGTGACACTTTTTGTCCCTTGCCGGCGCTGCGTTCCGACTGGGCGCGCTTGCGTGCCGGGGGTGGGGAGGAGGGGGGGAGGCGACACGTGTGCTTGGCTTGGCCGTGTGCACGTGCACGTCGCCAAGCTGCGGAACAACGGGATGGCGAGCTAGCCAGTAGTCTGCTGCGTCTCCTCATACACTGAAGCGCCAAAGGAACTAGTCTACTCATCCGTATTCAAATTCAGAGGTATGTCAACAGGCAGAATACGGTCCTGCGGTCGGCAACGTCTACATACACTACTGGCCATTAAAATTGCTACACCAAGAAGAAATGCAGATGATAAACGGGTATTCATTGGACAAATATATTATACTAGAACTGACATGTGATTACATTTTCACGCAATTTGGGTGCATAGATCCTGAGAAATCAGTACCCAGAAAAACCACCTCTGGCCGTAATAAAGGCCTTGATACGCCTGGGCATTGAGTCAAACAGAGCTTGGATGGCGTGTACAGGTACAGCTGCCCATGCAGCTTCAACACGATACCACAGTTCATCAAGAGTAGTGACTGGCGTATTGTGACCAGGCAGTTGCTCGGCCACCATTGACCAGACGTTTTCAATCGGTGAGAGATTTGGAGAATGTGCTGGGCAGGGCAGCAGTCGAACATTTTCTGTATCCAGAAAGGCCCGTACAGGACCTGCAACATACGGTCGTGCATTATCCTGCTGAAATTGAGGGTTTCGCAGGGATCGAATGAAGGGTAGAGCCACGGGTCGTAACAAATCCGAAATGTAACGTCCACTGTTGAAAGTGCCGTCAATGCGAACAAGAGGTGACCGAGACGTGTAACCAATGGCATCCCATACCATCACACCGGGTGGTACGCCAGTATGGCGATGACGAATACAAGCTTCCAATGTGCGTTCACCGCGATGTCGCCAAACACTGATGCGACCATCATGATGCTGTAAACAGAACCTGGATTCATCCGACAAAATGACGTTTTGCCATTCGTGCACCTAGGTTCGTCGTTGAGTAAACCATCGCAGGCGCTCCTGTCTGTGATGCAGCGTCAAGGGTAACCGCAGCCACGGTCTTCGAGCTGATAGTCCGTGCAGCTGCAGACGTCGTCGAACTGTTCGTGCAGATGGTTGTTGTCTTGCAAACGTCCCCATCTGTTGACTCAGCGATCGAGACGTGGCTGCACGATCCGTTACAGCCATGCGAATAAGATGCCTGTCATCTCGACTGCTAGTGATACTAGGCCGTTGGGATCCAGCACGGCGTTCCGTATTACCCTCCTGAACTCACCGATTCCATATTCTGCTAACAGTCATTGGATCTCGACCAACGCGAGCAGCAATGTCGCGATACGATAGACCGCAATCGCGATAGGCTATAATCCGACCTTTACCAATGTCGGAAACGTGATGGTACGCATTTCTCCTCCTTACACGAGGCTTCACTACAATGTTTCACCAGGCAACGCCGGTCAACTGCTGTTTGCGTATGAGAAATCGTTTGGAAACTTTCCTCATGTCAGCACGTTCTAGGTGGAGACAACCTCACGAATCCGTGGACTCTGCGTGTCAGCAGGTGACTGTTCAAGTTGGTGGATGCTCTGTAATGGTATGGGGCGTGTGGAGTTGGAGTGATATGTGGACCCCTGATACGTCTAGATACAACTGACAGGTCACACGTTCGTAAGCATCCTGTCTGATCACCTGCATCCATTCACGTCCAGTGTGCTTTCTGAGTGACTTGGGCAAGTCCACCGGGACAATGCGACACCGCACACGTCTAGAATTGCTACAGAGTGGCTTCAGGAACAATATTGAGTTTAAACGCTGCCGCTGGCCACCAAACTGTCTAGACGTGAACAGTATTGAGCATATCTGTGGTGCCTTGCAACGTGCTGTTCAGAAGAGATGTCACCCCCTCGTACTCTTACTGATTTATGGACAGGCGTGCAGGATTCATGGTGTCAGTTCCCTCCATCACTGCTACTAGTCCATGCGACGTCGTGTTGCGGCACCAGTGCGTGTTCCCTGGGGCCCTCCACGATATTAGACAGGTGTGCCAGTTTGTTTGGCTCTTGAGTTTAGCTTGCAGTAGAAGAGATTTGTTTTGTTATGAGCAGACGAAACTATAATCGTTCGGTCAACACTGTCGGTTCTTTGATTGCTATGGGAGGTGGCTCACCAAAACTGCAACACTTGAAATATTAGTTCATTACATCAAAACACTTACTCAGCTCGACACAATTCTTTGCCACGGTAGTGTGTAGAATATCTACAGCTGTCGGTGACTGTTGAAGCATCACTCGACATGTACAATTACAAACTCTGCTTTTGAAGTATAGTGTTCAACATTTATAAAAGTACATTTCCGCCTCGGGCTCGAATAGGTGTTCATTCGTACTCGGTGACGTTGACTGCTGCAGTTGAGGTCACGCACTAGGCGCAGATCGATATTGATCTCCGTACGAGGGCGCTGCTGTGCCGAGAGAGGGGGCGTGTCTCCTTCAGCGTCTCCCATTCCCAGCGAAACGTCGCTAACGTCTGCGTTATCGATGCGTGTTGCAGACTACGGTGTGGCGCCGCGATCTTTCGACGACATCACATGTTTGACAGTATCGAAGATGCACCCATAACTGTTTAAGCTATGCATTGCAGAGCCCGTGTGTACTTGACTTTCTTGCTTCGGAGGATCGCTCCAGCCGTGTCCCTGCCCTGAATGCTCGCCGTTCCTCGTGGGACATCGCGTGAGCTTGTCCTCGGATGCTGTGGCGTCACGGCCGCTGGCGACAATGGCGGGAGGAGTCGCACACACAATGCGCCCCTCCCCCCCTTTCCCCTTACCAGTGGCCACCCTATTGTATTCGTCATCCCAGCGGAAACAGCTGTGCGCGCATCAGTTACCCTGCTGTGTAACTGACGGGGTCGGCGGTGCAAAGTACTAGTCCTCCGCTTCGTACGCACAAGTAAATCACCAGTTCTTTAAAGTATCCAACTCCCGTGTGTATAAAACAGGTGCAAGTGTCTGACTACTTTACAAATAAGCTTATACGTTCAATGTGAAAAAGTATACACAAACTTTAAAATTATGCGTGAAGTTTGTCACAACTCGCTAATTGGTTATATTCTCAAATACTGGGTGAATGGAGTCCGGGTATTCCCGCAGCATCGGGTACACTGCGTAGCACGACCTGATAAAAAATGTAATAAAATTATCAAAAATGAGTAATAAAGAGATGTCATTTAATTGTATAAAATAAAAATATAAATGAGAGTATAGGTTTATATTTAAATGTATTGAATTGGAAGTTATGATACAGTCCTACACTACCGTCATGTAGTTCCCAGTCGCGCAGTAATTAAACTCGCTTCCTACACAGAGTACATATAGTACATAGTAGTAATGAGACGGTTGTGTTTGGCGGTCAAAAACGCAGGTAAGGCACATTCCGCGCTGGACTGTGCGTGTTCAGTACGGACTAGGCATCAGTCATAAGTTTCGCTACTCAGTTATGACAGTACCTTGTATCTCTTATTGTGTGTAAGAGGCGATGATGTATGAGTTGTTCGTCGGATCCTGTGTAAAAGTTCAGTCGCTGCGTAGGTATGTGGAATTAATTTCTTTGTTGTAGAATTCTTTTTCTCTAAGTCTCTTTTGGGACACAAATAATTACTGATATGCTATTTTCTCTTCTATAACTCACTTGTGTCACTTCACGAAAGTTGACACATTTAACTTGAGGAGAGAAAGCACAACTGCAATTATACATAATACGAGGCGACATTGCCCCACTGACAGCTCACGACTGACGGTCAGTGATGCTGGTGTTTGGCTTGTGGGGCGCTCAATTGCGCGGTCGTCAGCGGCAGTACAAAGTACCAATTTTTACACTGTCCATTTTTTTCACAGTCCAATGTAGACACTGTCAGATGATGATGATGATGATGATGATGATGAACATGGAATGAGGACAACACAAACGCCCAGTCCCCGCGCAAAGAAAATCCCCAACCTGGCCGGGAATGGAACCCATGCCCCCTGTTCCAGAGGACCGAGCGAGGTGGCGCAGTGGTTAGACACCGGTCTCGCATTCGGAAGGACGACGGTTCAATCCCGCGTCTGGCCAACCTGAGTTAGGTTTTCCGTGATTTCTCTAAATCGCTCCAGCAAATGCCGGGATGGTTCCTTTGAAAGGGCACGGCCGACTTCCTTCCCCGTCCTTCCCGAATCCGATGAGACCGATGACCTCGCTGTCTGGTCTCCTTCCCCAAAACAACCCAACCCTGATCCAGAGGCAACTGACAGTCAGTGACGTCTGCCCGAACTTAAACAACCACAAGAAGAGCAGTTACGCTCAGAGTTGCACGTGCCTTATCAAGAGAGACTACTCGTGACTAGTTCGCAATGCGTGACGGTACGATCTTCTCGGGCGCCCTCACACTCCAGTTCACTGTGACTGATCATTGTATGCTGATCGAGAATTAATAATAAGATCGCTACATATCCGCTTCGATGTGCCGCCACACTAATTCAGTAATGGCTGTGTAGTAAAAAAGTTTGCCGACCACTGATACGTACAGGTACTTGTTGTTGTGCTCTTCAGTCCAGAGACTGGTTTGATGCAGCTCTCCATGCTACTCTATCCTGTGCAAGCTGCTTCATCTCCCAGTACCTACTGCAACCTACATCCTTCTGAATCTGCTCAGTGTATTCATCTCTTGGCCTCACTCTACGATTTTTACCCTCCACGCTGCCTCCAATGCTAAATTTGTGATCCCTTGATGCCTCAGAACATGTCCTACCAACCGGTCCCTTCTTCTTGTCAAGTTGTGCCACAAAGTCCTCTTCTCCCCAATTCTATTCAATACCTCCTCATCACTTACGTGATCTACCCATCTAATCTTCAGCATTCTTCTGTAGAAACATATTTCGAAAGCTTCTTGTCCAAACTATTTATTGTCCATGTTTCACTTCCATACATGCCTACACTCCATACAAATACTTTCAGAAATGACTTTCTGACACTTAAATCTATACTCGATGTTAATAAATTTTTCTTCTTCAGGAACGCTTTTCTTGCCATTGCCATTCTACATTTTATATAGTCTCTACTTCGACCATCATCAGTTATTTTGCTCCCCAAATAGCAAAACTACTTTACTACTTAAAGTGTCTCATTTCCTAATCTAATTCCCTCAGCATCACCCGAATGAATTCGACTACATTCCATTATCCTCGTTTTGCTTTTGTTGATGTTCATCTTACACCCTCCTTTCAAGACACTGACAATTCCGTTCAACTGCTCTTCCAAGTCCTTTGCTGTCTCTGACAGAATTACAATGTCATCGGCGAACCTCAAAGTTTTTATTTCTTCCCCATGGATTTTAATACCTACTCAGAATTTTTCTTTTTTTACCTTTACTACTTGCCCAATATACAGATTGAATAACATCGGGGAGAGGTTACAACCCTGTCTCGCTGCCTTCCAACCACTGCTTCCCTTTCTTGCCCCTCGACTCTTATAACTGCCATCTGGTTTCTGTACAAATTGTAAATAGCCTTTCGCTCCCTGTATTTTACCCCTGCCACCTTTAGAATTTGAAAGAGAGTATTCCAGTCAACATTGTCAAAAGCTTTCTCTAAGTCTACAAATGCTAGAAACGTAGGTTTGCCTTTCCTTAATCTTTCTTCCAAGATAAGTCGTAAGGTCAGTATTGCCTCACGTGTTCCAATATTTCTACGGAATCCAAACTGATCTTCTCCGATGTCGGCTTGTACCATTTTTTTCTATTCGTCTGTAAAGAATTCGTGTTAGTATTTTGCAACTGTGACTTATTAAACTGATAGTTCGGTAATTTTCACATCTGTCAACACCTGCTTTCTTTGGGATTATAATTATTGTATTCTTGTTGAAGTCTGAGGGTATTTCGCCTGTCTCATACATGTTGCTCACCAGATGGTAGAGTTTTGTCAGGACTGGCTCTCCCACGGCCGTCAGTAGTTCCAATGGAATATTGTCTACTCCGGGGGCCTTGTTTCGACTCAGGTCTTTCAGTTCTCTGTCAAACTCTTCGCGCAGTATCGTATCTCCCATTTCATCTGTATGTACATCCTCTTCCATTTCCATAATATTGTCGTCATACAGGTAGATACAGCCTTAATAATGTAAACAGATCTACACACCGTCAAGCTGATTGCAGAGTCGTAACGTAGCACATACAGTGCCATATTAATCCACATAAATACATCTGATGATGGACGTTAAAATCTCTGAAAGGCCTCGTGGAAGTCCACAGTAACTGGATACTGTAAACTGAGTCTCACTTGATATCAATAAAGTAAACGAAAGGCACATTGTAGCAAATTGGTGCTGTACTTGATGTTGTTCCCCGTAGTGCAGTGTGTGTTTTGTATATCATCACATCTTTGGTTGTTAACGTCTCCGCTGCAGTGTTCTGTTTTTACCGGTATATCAGCAGACGCTTTCGTGTCGTTAGAATATGGTACCCTGGCCAGTGGTGAACATCACTCTATTGTTCCCCCAGTTTGTGTCCCCAGACGGGGACACGCGTTCGGCCGGAATATCGGGCGCTCCCGTCGTATCGCTGGCGGCCTGAAATAGCGCAGCCAGCAGCCAGCAGCCAGAATAGAGGCGTGGGCCGCGGGCCGCGCGCCGCCGCGTGTCTCGGACGCGGCAGCAGTATCGTAAGGAAAGTGTGACGGTGTGTCGATCGAAGCCTTAGATAATCTCTGTCGGCTTCAATATCTCCATCTAAATGTGTTTTTATGAATACAAAGTATGGAAAAATTATAAGAGTTGATAGATTCAAATACCTGGGGGAGTGGATCCAAGCCAATGGACTGGATAACACAGCAAATACAGAAAGAATAAAAAAGTTAGAATTTGCATATAAATTTACACAAAACTACTACAATAAGAAATCCGTATCCATACAAGCGAAGATTAAACATTATAATTCAGTTCTTAGGACACAAGCAACATATGGATCAGAGTGCCTAACATTGAATAAGAAAGGTGAATCAAGAGAACTAGAAAAAAGATATAGAAAAATACTAAGAAAATTTCTAGGTCCTGAGAAAAACAAGGAAAATAGGTGGATTAAAAGGAGAAATGAAGACATATACAAAAATACAGAAAAGATCACAGATAAAATGAGAAGAGACGGCTAAAATTTTATGGACATTTTAAAAGAATGGAAGAAACACTGATTACAAAGAAAATTTTTAATTACGTTAGTAAGCTGAAAAAAACTGTAGTATGGATAGAAGCAGTAAAGAAAGACGCCAACAAAATAGCTGTTACAGAAGAAATAATAAGTGACAGGAATCACTTTAGGCTACTTATAGAAAACGCAGACTATGAAGAAGATGAACCAAAACCTCGACCCAAGAGAGTGAGGACAGATGAACAGTTGACGAGAAAATGAAATAGTACTGGGAAGAACGGAAGGAAAAGAAACACCAAAAGTCTTAAGTTGTGTGCGGTCCATAGCTGGCCAAATTATATATATATATATATATATATATATATATACTTTTCATAGGACGATTTTCAATTCCGTAATTTTTGGAACTCGGTTATATCAAAGCTGCGTTTTCTTTTGTAGTTGTATCTCTCTTCCACGCATAACAACAAATATCTAAGTCCCCTAAATTCCGTTAACATTCACTGAAGACCCAAAGAAACTGGTACACCTTTGTAGGGCCTGTGAGTCGTGTAGCGCCCCCGCGAGCACAGTGCCGCAACACGTCGTGGCATAGACTCGACTAGTGTCTGAAGTAGCGCTGCACCGAATTTACACCATGAATCCTGCACGACTGTCCATAAATCATTAAGAGTACGACGAGATGGATTCTCTGTTGAACAGCACGTTGCAAGGCATCATAGATATGCTCAATCATGTCTGCGGAGTTTCGTGGCCAGCGGAAGTGTTTAAACTCGGAAGAGTGTTCCTGGAGCCACTCTATAACAATTCTGGACATGCGGGGTGTCTCATTGTCCTGCTGGAATTGCCCAAGTCGTCGGAATGCACAGTGGGCATCAGAGTGGGCCTTCGGCTCCGAAAGCCCACACCGACGATGTTTCGTCGAATAGTTAGCACGCCGACACTTGTTGATGGCACAGCATTGAAATCTGCACCAAGGTCGGAAGGGTAGCACTTCTGTCTCTCTGAATGATTCTTTTTAGTGCCGTTCTTGCAGGATCTTTGCCCGGCCGCAGCGATGTCGGAGATTTGATGTTGTACCCGATACCTGATATTCACGGTACACTCGTCAAATTGTCCGACGGGAAAATTCTGACTTCATCGGTACCTCGCAAATATTGTGTTCCACCGCTGGTGCGTTGACTATAATACCACGCTCAGACTCAAATTGTGATATATTTCGCTTTTCGAAGGCTCCATTGTGTCTGCTGATTCAGTAATTCTTGCACTTGAGCTTTGGGCAGCAGTACAAAAACGAACAATTTGAACCGTGGTAACAAGGGAATTCCTTGTGAAGGAAATGCGTCCAAAACGTTGCCGAGGTTGGTGAATCGTCGCAAACGTTTTCGTAAACTCAGTATGTCGTCGGCACGCACACCTATCATCCAGTTGGTGCGTTGTTAATGTTCGCGCGTTCAGTTGTTGGAAGTCACTCGGGCAAAAGTTTTGGTTACTAAGAAAAATGTAATAAATCATTACTGGGATCGTTATTAAGGTACGTGCAGTAAAGTGCTGACACCAGTAAAAGTACCAGTTCAAGACTATAGAGTAGAAATGCATCGGTATCCAGCCGAAAGTGTTCGATAGCGACAATTATGGAGATATTTTTGGCGAGTCCCAGACCGACCACGGTGGCCGAGACTGGCAAGTAGGCGGTGCCCGCGCTCTACAAACACTGGCATTCCGTACTAACAGAATACCAGTGCTGCCAGTTATAATACCGCATCTGTGAAGGTATTTTCGAACCAGCTAATACCCTGTCTCCAAACTCCCGCAGCTTCGAACATGTGAGTACTTCACAGATGAGTTGCTGTGTTAAATACTTAACCTTTTTTGAGTCATCAGTCTTGTGACCGGTTTGATGCGGACCTCCACGAATTCCTCTCCTGTGCCAACCTCTTTATGTCCGAGTAGCACTAGCTTGATGTTACGTAAGCAAGTTTAGAAAACGTATGAAATTATGGTTAAAGTTTATTACAAATCTCTAACAAGGGAACCTCCCCATCGCACCCCCCTCAGTTTTAGTTTTAAGTTGGCACAGTGGATAGGCCTTGAAAAACTGAACACAGATCAATCGAGAAAACAGGAAGCAGTTGTGTGCAACTATGAAAAAAATAAGCAAAATATACACACTGAGTAGTCCATGCGCAAGATAGGCAACATCAAGGATAGTGTGAGCTCAGGAGCGCCGTGGTCCCGTGGTTAGCGTGAGCAGCTGCGGAACGAGAGTTCCTCGGTTCAAGTCTTCCCTCTAGTGAAAAGTTTACTTTCTTTATTTTCGCAAAGTTATCATCTGTACTTTCGTTCATTGACGTCTCTGTTCACTGCAATAAGTTTAGTGTCTGTGTTTTGCGACCGCACCGCAAAACCGTGCGATTAGTAGACGAAAGGTCGTGCCTCTGCAATGGGAACCGAAAACATTTGATCGCAAGGTCATAGGTCAACCGATTCCTCCACAGGAAAACACGTCCGATATATTCTATACGACAGTGATGACGGCATGTGCGTCACATGACAGGAATATGTTGTCGACCCACCTAACTTGTACACTTGGCGAATGGGTAAAAAGATTCTTCTACCTTGCGCGATTTAGGTTTTCTTGTGGATATGATAATCACTCCCAAAAAACTGATGAAAACATAAGAGTTTGTTAAACTGCAACAAATGAATGAATGCAACAGTTTCACAATCGCATAGTTTTCCCTGTGGTCTGTCAAAACATTTGTTTTTAACTTTTTCAAATTTTGAAGTCGCGAGCTGTATTTGCTGGATTCATACTGCCCACGGAATACATCTCACGTATTTAATGCACTCTCGTCCAAAGTAGCGAACAGTCAACTGCCAGCCAGGGAGCCTCGTTAGCAGGAATACTCTCTCTTCCGTACGCTGTAGTCGACTGACGACGTGTGTTTCGCTGTTTATGTGTAGCGTCTCGGACGGACGGACAGATAATTGTCTGAAAATAAAAAATTAAACTTTTCACTCGAGGGAAGACTAGAACCGAGGACCTCTCGTTCCGCAGCTGCTCACGCTAACCACGGGACCACGGGGCTCCTGAGCTCATACTGTCCTTGATGCTGCCTATCTTGCACATGGACTACTCAGTTTGTATATTTTGCTTATTTTTTTCACAGTTCCACACAACTTCTTCGTGTTTTCTCGATCGATCTGTGTTCAGTTTTTCAAGGTCAATCCACTGTGCCAACTTATAACTAAATCTGAGGGGGGTGCGATGGGGTGGTTCCCTTGAAAGTGCTCTGGATATATAGCCTGCTTAAGCTTAGCTTAACGCCAGTCCCAGCGCAAAGTCCCAAGTGAATGGAAAAAGGCGCGGGCGGCTCCTTTATGTAAGAAAGGTGAAAGACAGACGAGTATCCATAACTTCGGTTTTCTGATGGAGCCTCGAACATATTCTCAGTTCAAATATAATAAATTTCGTTGATAGGGGAAAGTTTCTTTCCACGAATCAGCACGGTTTTGGAAAGCATCTGTCGTGCGAAAGTCAGCTTGCACTTTCCTCAAATGATGTACTGCGAACTACGGATGAAGGGCAACAGGCCGATTCCATTTTTCCGGATTTCCTCGAAGCATTTGACACGGTGCTCCACTGTGGACTGTTAACGAATATACGAGCATACGGAGTAAGTTGGCAGGTATGTGAGTGCCTCGAAGACTTGTTAAGTAACAGAGCGCGGTACGTCGCCGTCGCCAGAGGGAGAGGCCCAGGCAGGTGCGACAGCAGCGCTGTTCTTCTCTCCGTACGTACAGGGTTTGGCGGACCGGGTAGGGAACAGTCTGCGCTTGTCTGCCGATGATGCCGTGGTGCGCGGTAAGGCGTCCAAGACGAGTGACTGTAGGAAGATACAGTTGGTTTCATGAATCACAGCTAGCTCTAAATGTAGAAAAAATCGAGTTTATGCACGTGAGTAGATGAAGAAACCCACAATGCTCGAATACAGCATTAACAGTGCTGCTCGACACGGTCACGTCAATTAAATAGCCAGGCGGAACGTTGAGGAACGGTGTAGGGAATGAGGATGCAAGATTTGTAGAAGGGAAGGAGAATGGTAGATTTCGCTGTCCTGGAAGAATTTTAGGGAAGTGTGGTTCATCTGTAAAGGAGACCGCGTACAGTTACGTGTAGCGGAGTACTGTTCGTGTGTTCTGGGATTCGCACAGGGCCGGATTGAAGGAAGACATCAAAGCAGTTGATACTGGTGTGTTCGGACATCAGTCGAGTATTACAGAAGTGTTTCGGAAACCCACATTGGAATCATTTCGAGAAACAGTATTCAGAAGATTTAGAGAACCGGCATTCGAAGCTGACTGTCGAACTATTCTACTGCCACCAACATAGCGGGTGATCAAAAAGTCAGTATAAATTTGAAAACTTAATAAACCACGGACTAATGTAGATAGAGAGGTACAAGTTGACACACATGCTTGGAAATACATGGGGTTTTATTAGAACCCAAAAAAACCAAGTTCACAAAATGCCCGACAGATCGCGCTGGACAGCAAAACTGCTACCGTGACGGGTGAGAGGTACGCCGATATGTTACAGAATCGCATCATCCCCAGCCTGGCTGATAAACACCTGCTGGAACTTACGATGTTTATGCAGGATGGTGCTCCACCCTATATTGCTGGACGCGTGAAAGATCTCTAGCGCGCGTCGTTTGGTGATGACCGTGCGCTCAGCCGCCACTTTCGTCATGCTCGGCCTCCCTCAGTCCGTACGATTATTGGCTTTGGGGTTACCTGAAGTCGCAAGTGTATCGTGACCGACCGACATCTCTAGGGATGCTGAAAGACAACATCCGACGCCAATGCCTCACCATAATTGCGGACATGCTTTACAGTGCTGTTCACAACATTATTCCTCGACTACAGCTATTGTTGAGGAATGATGGTGAACATATTGAGTATTTCCTGTAAACATCATCTTTGCTTTGCCTTACTTTGTTATGGTAATTATTGCTATTCTGATCAGATGAAGCACCATCTGTCGGACATTTTTTGAACTTTTGTATTTTTATTTTTTTTATTTTGTGTTCTAATAAAACCCCATGTCATTCCAAGCATGTGTGTCAATTTGTTGCTCTCTATCTACTTTGTTCCGTGATTTATTCAGTTTTCAAATTTATACTGACTGATTGATCACCCTGTACATTTCCCACAAGGACTGAAGATATAAGATACGAGACCTTAGGGCTCCCACGGAGGCATGTTGAGAGTCGTTTTTCCGTCACCCTATGTGCGAATGGAACAAGAAGGGAGATGACGAATAGTGGTAGAGGGTACCACCGTACGGTGACTTGCGGAGTGTGTATGTAGAGACTAACACCCGCTCCGATTCGAGCAAAAACCATTTTCTCGCGCAGTTCAAAGTTCAATATGTCATACAGTTACATAATGTGGCCGGTGTGTTACGTGTTACAGACTGAGGTGACAGAAGTCAGGGGTCGCGATGTGCACGTATTCAGATGGCGATAATACCGGGTACACAAGGTGTAAGAGGGCAGTGCACTAACGGAGTTGTCGTTTGTGCTCAAGTGATCTGTAGGAGATGGTGTCCGGCGTGACAATGGCCGCACGACGGGAGGTAACTCTGAACGCGAAATGGTATGGGACCTGGGCACATCGGACACTCCATTTCGGCAATCGTCAGGGAATTCAGTCTTCCGGGGTCCACAGTACCCAGAGTCTGCCGAGCATACCAAATACCAGGCATCATCTCTCACCACGGACAACATCTGAGGTCATCAGTCCCCTAGACTTAAACTACTTAAACCTAACTAACCTAAGGACATCACACACGGCCTGAACTTAACGACCGACAGCAGCGGCGTTTGCCTAGAGTCGTAAGTGCTAAGACAAGCGACACTGCGTGAAATAACCCCAAAATCAATGTCAGACGTACCACGAATCTATCCCTTAGGACATTGCGGCGAAGTTTGGCATTCGTGGATTATGGCAGCAGACGGCCGACTCGAGTGCCTTTGCTAAACAGCGCGACATCGCCTGCAGCGCATCTTCTGGGCTCGTGACCGTGTGCGTGGTGGGAGCCGATGGTAGGGCTGCACTGCGGCGCAGACCCCACCGAGTCACGGACGCAGGTAGTCGACGAGCCGGTGGTGTGGGCTGTGTTCGCACGGAATTTAGCGGCCTCACTGGTCCAACTGAACCCACCGGCCACTTGCAGTTCACAAACAGTAATGGAATTTTTATGGATGTCAATGCGCCGTGTCACCGGACCACAATTCTTGGCGATTGATTTGAAGAACGTTCTTCACAGTTCGAGCGAACGATTTGGCCACATAGATTGCCCGACGTGGATGCCATCGAACATTTACGGGACGGAATCTAGAGGCGAGTTCGTGCGCAGAATCGCCCACCGGTAACACTTTCGCAATTACGGTCGGCTACGGTTCAGTACTTCTGCGGGGACCTGTGGAGTCGCTGAGACCCGGCACGACGTCAGGGGAGGCGACGTGTGGCTGTTGTCACCTCAGTGTACACGGCTACTGTCTCCAGAATGTGCTGCGAGTAAAGGCTGTAGTGAAGAAGTAGTCACTCAAAATGTCACCGCTGACGCTCGAGTTTTACTGAATGAAAAGCAAAGTTTACAAAGCGATAAACTCTCTTTCTTTTGTTACTTTGTGGGAGGTGTCAGCGAGAAACAGTTTCTTAAAGGTTTGAAGTTACTTGTAAAGTTTGACAGCACTTACAGACTTCCAACATTCTGTAATGTTGCACGAGGAGATTATGACAGCATTTTAAATTCGGACAATAATTGTACGAAATGTTTACAATCAAATTTTTATTGTCTCTGGAAACCGTTGGATAGGCAACTGGAACGTTCCTCTATGACTGACTTGCTTCAGATTTTTAAATGACGCTCTAGTAACATTTGGACGGACATAGGGTGCTTTTTGTTGTTGTGATCTTCAGTCCAGAGACTGGTTTGATGCAGCTCTCCATCCTACTCTATCCTGTGCAAGCTTCTTCATCTCACAGTACCTACTGCAGCCTACATCCTTCTGAATCTGCTTAGAGTATTCATCTCTTGGTCTCCTTCTACGATTTTTACCTTCCACGGTGCCCTCCAGTACTAAATTGATGATCCCTTGATGCCCCAGTACATGTCCTATCAACCGATCCCTTCTTCTAGTCAAGTTGTGCCACAAATTTCTCTTCTCCCCAATTTTATTCACTACCTCCTCATTAGTTACGTGATCTACCCATCTAATCTTCAGCATTCTTCTGTAGCACCACATTTCGAAAGCTTCTATTCTCTTCTTGTCCAAACTATTTATCGTCCATGTTTCACTTCCATACATGGCTACACTCCACTCAAATACTTTCAGAAACGACTTCCTGACACATCTATACCAGATGTTAAAAAATTTCTCTTCAGAAACACTTTCCTTGCCATTGCCAGTCTACATTTTATATCCTCTCTACTTCGACCATCATCAGTTATTTTGCTCCTCCAATAGCAAAATTCCTTTACTACTTTAAGTGTCTCATTTCCTAATCTAATTCCCTCAGCATCACCCGACTTAATTAGACTACATTCCATTATCCTCGTTTCGCTTTTGTTGATCTTCATCTTACATCCTCCTCAAGATACTGTACATTCCGTTCAGCTGCTCTTCCAGGTCCTTTGCTGTATCTGACATAATTACAATGTCATCGGTGAACCTCAAAGTTTTTATTTCTTCTCCATGTATTTTAATTCCTACTCCGAATTTTTCTTTCCTTTACTGCTTACTCAATATACAGGTTGAACAAATGGCAATGTCAAAAAATATAAACCACTTGTATACAGTGTAAAACACTAAGATTGACGCGTTTCGGAAGTCAAGCTTCCATCATCAGAATAATAAAAAGTAAAAGAACCTGTTAAAACTCGCTAAAATGGAACATGCACCAGGCACAATAAAATTGATAATTGTGCCAGATCAGTCAATCATCCAGACTGTTGCCCCTGCAACTACTGATAAGGCTGTTGCCCCTCTTCAGGAACCACACGTTTGTCTGGCCTCTCAACAGATACCCCTCCGTTGTGGTTGCACCTACGGTACGGCTATCTATATCGCTGAGGCACGCAGGCCTCCCCACCAACGGTAAGGTCCATGGTTCTTGGGGGATAGGGTCATTATACATAACATATGTAGGGTGCTTATATACAGTGAGGAACTTTTTTAAAACAATGTACAGGTTTTAGAATGAAGGCTTTCACGAACGGAAGGCCTAGCAGCTGGTAAACCTTTCTGGATGTGAGGTCGTGGTCGAAGAAACCTGTTCCTTGACGTTTCGTCCAGGGCTGCGCTGGACATCCTCAGAGGCGCTCCTCCGCTCAGTCAGTAGGCAAGAGTTACCGGAGGACCGTCTCTGAGGATGTCCAGCGCAGCCCTGGACGAAACGTCAAAGAACAGAACAGTTTCTTCGACCACGACCTAACACGCCGAAAGGTTTACCACCAGCAATGTATAGTATAGTTTTTCAGTTAAAACTGGCTGAGAAAGAAAATTGGGGGGGGGGGGGGGGGGGGAGATAATTCCGTGCTGTGAAAACGTGTGGTTTCATTTTCTTTCCTGCAGTCAATTGTAAGTGCAGTAGCACTGCATTTCAACATTAGACAAGTGGTTTCTCCCATTACATGTAATTTTAAACAAAAATTGCGTACACAAGTGTGCGTTGTTTTTGTTTTCTGCCGCAGTCTGTTTAATACAGAAGAGGAAAGTCGTACGGGTGGCGTAACGGTTTACAATTAGAGACAATGGGAGAGAATGGACAGATGGGAATGGAGAGGGAATGGAGAATACGGGCAGAAAGCGCGGAAGGAGGCGAGGAGATGGGGAGGGAGGGAGGGGAGGGGGGGGGGAGAGAGAGAGAGAGAGAGAGAGAGAGAGAGAGAGAGAGAGAGCCCGGGGCGGTGGGAACGGGGGGCGGTGTGCAGATGAACAGAGAGAGGGGGGGGGGGCTGATACCAGAACGAATATCCAATTTCCATATACATTTTTTTACGAATTGCGATGGACTGCTGAGTTGCCTAGTACATATTATAAACCGAGCGAGGTGGCGCAGTGGTTAGACACTGGACTCGCATTCGGGAGGACGACGGTTCAATCCCGCGTCCGGCCATCCTGATTTAGGTTTTCCGTGATTTCCCTAAATCGCTCCAGGCCAATGCCGGGATGGTTCCTTTGAAAGGGCACGGCCGACTTCCTTCCCCATCCTCCGCTACTCCAATGAGACCGATGAACTCGCTGTCTGGTCTCCTTCCCCAAAACCAACCAACATATTATAAATGCGAAAGTGTGCGTGTTAGTATGTTTGTTACTCCTTCACGCTGAAACGGCTGGAAGGATTTGGGTGACATTTAGAATGAGATTAGCTTATACCCTGAATTAATGCACAGGCTACGTTATGTATGCTTGTCTATGAAGTGGATCGGGGTGGGTGTGAAAAACACAGCAAGCCCACGACGCCTCGATACCCGTACTTTATTCATACAGTATTTGAGAATGACAACACTTGAAGACTTGAACAAACTTTACACGTAATACCAAACCTTTACGAAACTACTCGCTGACAACACCCTCAAAATGAAGACAGGGAAGAAGTTTATTCGTTGCTACGTTTTGGCTGTTCATTTTCGTTTGATATTGCGAATACATAGAAAGAAGGATCCTTTATTGTATGATTATATGATAGCGGAACAAACACTGGTTGCAGTTACTTCTGTAAAATATCTGGGAGTATGCGTACGGAACGATTTGAAGTGGAATGATCATATAAAACTAATTGTTGGTAAGGCGGGTACCAGGTTGAGATTCATTGGGAGAGTGCTTAGAAAATGTAGTCCATCAACAAAGGAGGTGGCTTACAAAACACTCGTTCGACCTATACTTGAGTATTGCTCATCAGTGTGGGATCCGTACCAGGTCGGGTTGACGGAGGAGATAGAGAAGATCCAAAGAAGAGCGGCGCGTTTCGTCACTGGGTTATTTGGTAACCGTGATAGCGTTACGGAGATGTTTAATAAACTCAAGTGGCAGACTCTGCAAGAGAGGCACTCTGCATCGCGGTGTAGCTTGCTCGCCAGGTTTCGAGAGGGTGCGTTTCTGGATGAGGTATCGAATATATTGCTTCCCCCTACTTATACTTCCCGAGGAGACCACGAATGTAAAATTAGAGAGATTAGAGCGCGCACGGAGGCTTTCAGACAGTCGTTCTTCCCGCGAGCCATACGCGACTGGAACAGGAAAGGGAGGTAATGACAGTGGCACGTAAAGTGCCCTCCGCCACACACCGTTGGGTGGCTTGCGGAGTATCAATGTAGATGTAGATGTAGATGTAGAATTTATTACTTCTTGCAGACATTTTGCAGACAGTGTTCACATAGAGAACTTGAACATACCTGCAGAGTTAGCTGTTGTACGAGACATAGTTGAGGATATATGACGTGATAAACATTGAGCCGCGTGAAAATATAACTGCAGGGTGAATTTCGCTAGATATGCAGGTGAAATACGTTAGACAGGTTAAATATATTTTACATGTGCGTACGTGGGCAAGCCACGAATAAAAAAACTCGTCCTGGACCCTCGGAATGATTTCAATCAAATACTGTAAAGGTAAGAACCACCACCCTCTTGTTGGAGTGAAGGTGATGACACGAAGAGAGAAGGGAGTAGGAGGAAATGACGCCGATGGGGAGAAGCGGATGGACAGAGGTAGGGGGAAGAGGAAAAGCACAGAATGGTGGGAGGAGAACGTTCCCGGGCATTTTGGTATAGATCGCTCTTTAACCGTGGGGAACAGTTAATCTTATACAGGGTGGCGCACCAAATGTGTTACCATTTTGTTTTTGAATATAAACTTTGTCAATACACTCTGAAAGGAACATATACTACAATGAAGAGCCGTCCATGGAGATTTGCTCTAACTCAGCACATGCTCAATATGTCCACCATTTCGTTTCCTGACTTCCTTCAAACGAACACTGAAGTTAGTGATTACCCTACGACACATGTCTTCCGTAATTTCACTGCAAGCTTGAAGAATAAGTCTTCTGACTTCCATTAAATCACGTGGACGTTCCGGGAATTTTTTTTCCTTTAGGTACCCCCAAAGAAAAGTCACATGAATTGCACTATTGGGGGACCAATTTGGCCCGTCGTTGAAGCGACGTGGAAACCTGAGTGAAATGATCCGCATGTCGAAATGCTCGCGTGAAAACTCCAACACAATGTTTGCAGTATGTGCCCTTGCTCCATCTTGCATGAGCCACTGCGTGTTGAAGGGCAAGGTAGTAGCAAGAAGCTGTGGAATGGAGCTATTGCGAAGCATGCTCAAATAACGCTCGCTGTTCAGTTTCTTCAAAGAAAAAGGGTCCAATAAGTCCGTGACTGGAAATTGCTGCCTACATTGTGATCCTCGGAGCATAATGTTGTCATTCATGAAGTGCTTGTGGGTTTTCAGTGACCCAAAAGCGTACATATTGCTTTTTAACCACACCGTCTAAATGAAAATGCGGCTCGTCTGAAACCCAAACGTTGTTGAGTGTTTCTTCCCTATCCTCCGCGCAATGAGCAAACAGCAGTCTCTGCTGCTCGTGTTCTTCAGTGAGCTTCTGTGCACAGATCATTTTGTATGGGTACATATGGAGGTCACTTCTGGATATTCCCAGTTGCGCTGCTGCCTTTCTACACGATTTCCCGGGACTTCTCTGTACAGCAACTCGTACCGCTTCAATATTCTCCGGCGAACAAACAGGCTTAGGCCGAGCTCGCTTCATTTCCAATACTGTTCCTTCCTGTACAAATTTAACGTACAACCTGTGGACGGTCTTCTTGCAAGGGACCCATCGTGTGTTGAACTGTTGTCGAAAACGCCTCTGAGTCACAACAAGGCTTTTCGTTTCATGAAAAAGTAACGCAATTGCCGATCGTTGCTGAGTCGTCAGTCTTCCATTGTCAGCCATTGCTACTTACTAATTTCCTAGTGGAAGTGTCGTGAATTACACGTTATTTCGTAACTCATTTGTTTTTCCAAGCTCTGCTGGTACTGCTGTAGAGATCCCAGCGGGATATCTAATGTGCGTCGTAAATTGTGAAAGAAACAATTGGTAACACATTTCGTGCGCCACCCTGTAGTATTTTTTGGGTATGCATTCCTAAGTCATTACCATTGCAATACACAGTATGCTGGAGGAAAAGAAAAGAGTGGAGAACTACTTTGGGCCCAGTTACGTCACCGCGAAGAGCGCCCCTTTTTAGCGAACGATGCGCGGGCTGTTGAACGCGTTTTACTTTTTGTCCTTCGTAGCAATAACGTTAATTTTTAGTTATACGGCCGTAATGGCATCGTCAAAACGTATAAATATAATCAGCATTGCATCGTGACATAGATTTAAAATATAGTGTAGAATATTCACATCGTCCACATAGTGCCACATATTGCCAACTAGCTGCTGAGGTACAGTAGCATCCAGAAACCTGTTTGCCTACACCCTCCCTAGATGTCACTACTGTGGTCTTGCTTATATGCAGTCATCTCTTACGCAAAAACATAATCTGATAAAAGCACATTAGATAAAACGCGTGTAACAGACTTATTAAAATTGATGACTATCATAGAAACCAATTGTGATACATTAAAAGATGAATGCAGTTACCCACGGAAAATTATTAAAAGAAAATATATGAAGAGTATAGGTTCGACTTTTTTATGGTAAATTTACGGTCAACAATTAATATAGCGTAATATGTTGCCTGTGGCAACCTATAAATTGCTTATGAAAGGTAAGATGCCTACAAGACAGCTGAGAAAGAGACACATCAGTGAACAGCGTCCTCTGTTTGGTCGGCCTCTAGGATCTTATGTAGGCGCGCACCGATCGCAAGAACTTAACCAATAGAGAGCTTTACATACATCGTGACATGTCTCCCACAGAAAACTTTTAAACAACATACAAGCATTCAATAAATAAAATTATATAGTTTGGTTATACATTCCATAAGTGGGTAGGAGATAATCAGTTACAGGATTAGAGCGACTACTGTGCGGAAGTAAGGGAAAAGCCTTCTGTTCTCAACAAAACTCATCAAGTAAGGCTAGGTATAAATACGCGAGGCATTATTTGGTTATCGTAGTATGTTATCAAATAAAGCAAGGTAGGTGTTGGGTACAAGATCGCTTTGTCCATTGAGTACCCTAGTGGGTTCATGCCTTTTGGCTTTTTTAACTCTTCTCTTTGTCTTCGTGCTCTACCGTTTTGACATGTGCGCGTATGACCTTAGTTGTTTTTGCACCCTAAAACAAAACAAAGTGCGCCCTGACAGTCTGCTTTATTTGAGTTCGAGGGGTCTCCTTAATCATTCGTCGGCCGCACGCACAGCCGAGAAACGGAAATTTTGTTCCTCGTAATAAATCAGCGTCGTGGGCGTTGGGGGAAAGGGGGTGGACTTTGTAGCCCTGATTTTCAGAGGAGGCAGGAAGCCGAGGCGTTAGGACGGAGGGACGCGCCGCTGGCTGGCACCGATCCACACGCCCTCGCCGCAGACTGCAGCAGTGGGCCGAGGTTCGCGATCCATTCTCCCTGTGGAGTTGTCTGCTGTCTGCAGTGGAGGGAGTGTGTCAGTCACTGTGTCCGAGGGGCGAGTGTGCCGCCGTGCGGCCGTGCGCCCTGGGGTGCTGCGTTTGTCCGGTTTGTCGGTGCGTCAGCACGCACTGTCCAGCTCGTCAGCGCATTTTACCGCTCTGGCATGGCGATCGGTCTACACTCACTGAAAACGAGCTTCGGGCCTCGAAACCTCTCCCCACGGCTCGGACGACCTCTTCACGCCCTTCTCGGCGGGAGGAGGTCGTTTCGGCCCGCTTAAGGATCGGACACTGCCGGTTCGGCCACCGCCATCTGCTGACGGCTGCGCCGGCGCCGTTCTGCCCGTGTGGGCACTTGCTGACGGTCCGCCACATTTTAACGTCCTGTCCGAAGTTTAATACACTGCGCGTTGATCTCGGCCTGCCGTGTACTCTGGATGCCATTTTAGCGGATGACCCAGGAGCAGCTGCTCGCGTTCTTCGTTTTATCCACTCGACAAACCTGTCTAAGGACATTTGATTATGCTGTTTTCTTTTAATACCTTGCCTTTTATAGTGTTGTCCTTTTTAGTTGCTGTTTTAACATTGCTCCTCGCAGTGCATTCATATAGTCTGGGTGCTAACAACCACTGTAGTTATGCGCCCTAAAACCACAAAAAAAAGTCGGAGTGTCCAGCGCGCCTTGCTGAAACTGTGTCCCAGTGCAGCGCAGCGGCTCGGAAAATTCCATTCTCACTATTGCGTGTAAGGACCACGAACACGAGATACGAGAAGTTAGGGCTTATTCGGAGGCATATGGATTGGAACAGGAAAGGTGCAAATGGCTCTGAGCACTATGGGACTTAACATCTGAGGTCATCAGTCCCCCAGAACTTAGAACTACTTAAACCTAACTAACCTAAGAACATCACACACATCCATGCCCGAGGCTGGATTCGAACTCGGGACCGCAGCAGCAGCGCGGTACCGGACTGAAGCGCCTAGAACAGGGAAGGAAATTTCACAAGTTGCGACATTGTCGCCAATAAAACAGTGACCCGTATATACAATAAGTTTCCTTTAATTTACGTCTGTGGTCTCAAACGGTTTGTTAACAGATTACCGGTTTCGGTCTATTTAGACCATCAGATCTGCACCAAAAAAGTGGAAAAAAACATAAATACACTCACAGATTGTCTACAGCTTAAACCATCCTGATTTAGGTTTTCCGTGATTTCTCTAAATCGCTTCAGGCAAATGCCGGGATGGTGCCTTTGAAAGGGCACGGCCGATTTCCTTCCCCATCCTTCCCTCACCCGAGCTTGCGCTCCGTCTCTAATGACCTCGTTGTCGACGGGTCGTTAAACACTAATATCCTCCTCCTCTACAGCTTAAAAACAATAAGTAGACCGTAATGAAAAGTACTACCGACAAATATATCCATTTGTGCGCTTTAAGTATGAAGAGGCATACCTGTTAAATAAAAACGAAGTCCTAATGTACTGCAGCCATAGGGGCATCGTCATATGTTACATGGAAAATCTGCACCAGCATCGTCAGATATTTATAAATAACATAATATGCACGGGTCATGTTGTCAGTAGCACTACTGTTCAAAACAAGCTGCCGTACAGTAGCCACAAGATGTTTGTGTTGTAAGTTCACCAGATGTCGCTGACGTCGGCACACACTAGTTTTCAATAATTAATCGGACAGCGTAAAATAAAGGGAGATACAATAGTGGAAGCCTGTAATGAGCTTAAAACGAATAAAAGGCATTACAGTAATAAAAAGCGCTGAAGTAGAACGCGACAAAAGTCAGATTGTTAAAAAGAGGAAGAGTTAAGAAACATTAGTTGACACATGCTCAAGTGCCAATATTCTAGATAATGACGTCAGTAATAAACACCTTTGATAGTGCACAGGATAATATTAAAAAACATAGAATAAATCGCTAAAGGAGCCACAAATAAAAGAAACCACATTGCTGCACATAATCAGCGCCCTCTGTTATCGCTAACGCCAGAATTCCGCACAGGGGGGAAGCGGTTGGAGGAACGTGGGTCGGCAGGGGGCCCCTCCTACCCTGCGGCACTCCGTTGCAAGCAAAGAATGATAAAATTCCATAACAGTGCATCACCCACATTATCTAGTTAATGCAGTCTATGAAATGAACAGAGAAGGAACAAGAAAATACTAGTCATGCGTAAAACGTGCGAAAACGAAGTAAATATGTGAGGCTCTCAGTACTAGATGAAACTGTCGACAAACTGTACAGTATATAACAGAGGCGTTCAGCGATTAAAGTAAAACATTGTCAAACAAAGCAAAGTAGGCATTGGGCACAAAGTCTCTCTCTGGCAGTTAAGCACTTTTGTTGGTTCTTTCTTTTTTGCTTTATAAATTTCAAACTGCTCTAAAAAATTAGGAGCACGGCCTTTTTCCACTCTGTGGAGAATACGCACACAATTCTCAATGCTCCCTGTGGAATGACCAGTCTCAGATAAATGCTGTCCCAAAGCAGTTTTGTTCCGTGGCTGAGAGTGTTCTTCGAACCTTAATTTAAAAGAGCGGCCTGTTTGACCGATATAATATTAGTCACAGTTACTGCAGTCAATCCTGTATACTACAGAGCCATCAAATTTTTCATACTTCCCTTTCAGTTTGTTTTATTCGCAGTTTTAGGGTGTTGTTCACCTGAAAGCCACATCTGACATCAGTCTCTTTAAAACATTTTTCTATTTGCAGCGACATTTTGCGGTTAAATTTCATAGGAATGGTTTTGATTCTATCTTTATCGGTTCTATTCTGTGTGTATGTAGTATTTGACGATGCCACTTTGGCTGCAGTACATTAGGACTTTGTTTTTATGAAACAGGTATGCCTCTTCGTATTTAAAGCGCACATATGTAAATTTTGTCAGTACTACTTTTCATTACGGTCTATTTATTGTTTTTAAGCTGTAGACAATCTACGAGTGTATTTATGTTTTTTCCAATTTTTGCTGCAGATCTGATGATGGTCATTATAGACCGAAACCGGTAATTTGTTAACAAAAAGTTTGTGACCACAGACGTAAATTAAAGGAAACTTGAGGAAAGGAAATGATTGGTAGTAGTACAGGGTACCCTCCGCGACGCGCCGTACGGTGGCTCGCAGAATGTGTATCTAGATACACAGCTGTAGCACGAAGGCCGGTTTCAGTAGAGCCGAAATGTTGGCACAGTTACCAGCGTGACAAGGTTGCACGCCAAAACACTTCCTGAAGGTGACACCGGCCGCGAAAGAGAATCCTCGCGTATTACTCAGTCGCTCTGGTGACTGGCATCAGGCGACCAACGGGACAGAGCCGGGAAGGTGAGACTCGCGCGTTGCTCCCACTGCGGGGAAGGCGGCAACCTCAGACTGGTGTGGGCGGCAGGGGCTCTACACAGTTACCCAGCTGGAATGAGATTTTCACTCTGCAGCGGAGTGTGCGCTGATATGAAACTTAATCTTGGCAGATTAAAACTGTGTGCAGAAGTAAAGCTGTGAGGACGGGTCGTGAGTCATGCTTGGGTAGCTCAGTTGGTAGAGCACTTGCCCGCGAAAGGCAAAGGTCCCGAGTTCGAGTCTCGGTCCGGCACACAGTTTTAATCTGCCAAGAAGTTTGTTACTCAGCTGCAGACACAGATATACTGAAATTGCAACACCACAATAGACAGCAAGCAACAACCAAGAATGGGTCGCGTTGTCGCTTTGGTGTCTTCAGAGGCCCGAAGTGATTTTAAGCTTGACGCCGTACAAGAAAACTTCTACTCCAGATTATGTTTTTACTGCTTTGTTTTCTTCCATTTTAAGCACGTACCACAGTTTCATCGCTGTTTATACGGATGCGTCCCAGCAAGAGAATATCCTCAGTTGTTCCGGTGTTTTCCGTGATAGGGTTTTCAAAGTGCGTTTTCCGGAACACTTTACAGATTATGATGCGGGGTTCTATGGCATTATGATGGCACTGCAGAGGATTCAGACGTTACCTTAGGAGGTGTGTTGTCTGTTCCGACTCGCTTAGGCATTGCAATAAATGTGTCCAGTACAGCAGGATATTGAGCTGATTCACGGCTCCCTACAGTGGCTCCAACGCCGTGGCAAGGAGGTGACCTCTCGCTGGGTGGCCGGCCACATCCGGATGCAGGGGAACGACGTGGGCGACGAAGCGGCCAGGGAGTCGTGCCCGCGTCGTGTTGTCTGTCCGCGTCCCATCCCGTTCCACTCAACCGGCTCATTTTCCGGCAGACGCATCGTGCGTCAGCGGGAGGCGGCACGGTTGAAGGGGACAGCAAACAAACTATGACGGCCTCACCATTAGCAGGGGGTTGTGCTTACCAGGCTGCGTATCGGACATTGCCCTCTAACGCACATCACTCTGTGAGGTTTGTGGTGTACCGCTTTCAGTTCAGCATATTTTGGCACCGTGTGTCTTACATTACTGATATCAGGGCAGCGCCCAGTCTCCACGCAGATCTGCCCACCATCCTCACCGATACAAATTGGTGGGCAAAGGAGGCAGACATTAATGCATTATAAACTGCCCCGCATGTGGGGACAGCCTTCATCCCCACCCATGACATTGACATGCTGACTTCTCGTCAGGGCGCTGATGACCATGATGTCGAGCGCCCCTCACCTAAAATCATCATCATCATCATCATCATCACAAAAGATAGCATGTAAGCAACTTACGCATTGTCGTTACACAGACGCGATATTGAAAAACAGTATAACGGCACGGGTATCCGCAGGAAAATTAACATTGTCTGTTTCTCTTAGATTAGTTGTGGACGAATTGTATGCAACAGTATGAAATCCAATAAACCGACAAATGCAGTAAAGAGGTACGAATTTGTTGTGAGTACTACAGTATGTAGCAAGACGTCAACGATTCATGTGGTGGAGAGCGGAGTTCTATACAGGGTGTTACAAGAAGGTACGGCCAAACGTTCAGGAAACATTCGTCACACACAAAGAAAGAAAATATGTTATGTGGACATGTGTCCGGAAACGCTTACTTTCCATGTTAGAGCTCATTTTATTACTTCTCTTCAAATCACATTAATCATGGAATGGAAACACACAGCAACAGAACGTACCAGCGTGACTTCAAACACTTTGTTACAGGAAATGTTCAAAATGTCCTCCGTTAGCGAGGATACATGCATCCACCCTCCGTCGCATCGAATCCCTGATGCGCTGATGCAGTCCTGGAGAATGGCGTATTGTATCACAGCCGTCCACAATGCGAGCACGAAGAGTCTCTACATTTGGTACCGGGTTTGCGTAGACAAGAGCTTTCAAATGCCCCCGTAAATGAAAGTCAAGAGGGTTGAGGTCAGGAGAGCGTGGAGGCCACGGAATTGGTCCGCCTCTACCAATCCATCGGTCACCGAATCTTCTGTTGAGAAGCGTACGAAGACTTGGACTGAAATGTGCAGGAGCTCCATCGTGCACGAACCACATGTTGTGTCGTACTTGTAAAGGCACATGTTCTAGCAGCACAGGTAGAGTATCCCGTATGAAATCGTGATAACGTGCTCCGTTGAGCGTAGGTGGAAGAACATCAAGACATCACCAACAATGCCTGCCCAAACGTTCACAGAAAATCTGTGTTGATGACGTGATTGCACAATTGCGTGCGGATTCTCGTCAGCCCACACATGTTGATTGTGAGAATTTACAATTTGATCACGTTGGAAGCAACGCTTACAAGTGGCCGCAACAATACTGTGCGGAAGTGTTACTACACAGAGCTGTCACCTCTGGCAGCTGAGCCTGGATGACATGTGCTGGTTCGTGATTGCACGCTGCTTCAACTCTAACCACAGTTGTACACACTTAGTGGTCACGGCTCAGTGGGCAGGTGTTTCCACAGGTGAGAGGCGTGCAGAACGTGCTGCCCGCGGCAACAGCCGAACACCCTCCGTATCGAGGTAGGCCGCGACAGCGTGTGTTCTTGCGTTATCTTGTTGAAAGATAACGCCACAGGGACCTTTACAATAAGACACAGCCACGAGCCTCAATCCCCCAGGAGCTCTGCGAGTTTCTGACAATGTGAAATGGAGGTGACAGCGTATACCACCACGCCAAGTGGTGGACGCGTATGTCGGTCGTGAATGAAATGTGGGAAAAGTTCGTTCTACTCCGAACTTCGACACACGGATACCTCCGTCGTGATGCTCTACAAATAGAGCCGGAACTCGTCCGAGAAGACAATTTGGTGCCAATGCTGTGTCCTTTGTTAGGCGGATCACAGATGGCGCCAGTCTCTCTTCGATCCTGCATCAGAGGAAGCCACGGCGATTGCTGGCGGTCCGGGCTGCACCGGGCGTCGTGGCGCCGTCTCCTGGCTGAAAGTGCGATGCTGCACGGCGCAGACTGTAGACCTCGTGAAGCCATCGATTCCGTAGTTGCCTGACAGAGGTGGGACCGCTACCGACGCAATGTCGTGGAACGCTAAATCTCACAAGGATACGTCCCTGGCGGTGTGTTAGACTTCTCGAAGCCAAACATACAGTGATGTAGGTGAAGATCCCAGGTATCGCATCCTGAAGCCATTCACCCTCGTGGGCCCGCGTATGCGAGTAATCGACGAAAAAATTTTCGGAATTTTATGACGTCAAAAAAGTCGTATTACACGGGCTGGTTCCGTGGTGTAGTGGGTAGAATAACTGCATTCACATACAGGAGGTTGCGGGTTCGAATCTCATCAAGGGCAATACTTTTTAATTTTTCAGCCTTTATCGGAATGATTTTGACCGTAATTTTTAAATGTATTTTTATTTCTATTCACACGTTTTATTCACCGTTTCAACTTTTTTGTGTTACATTTTTCTTTATATTATTCTTTTTACAATCGCAATTTTTGTGAATATGAATTTCATGATATTTATGTGCTATAATATTCAGTTATTAGAAAATTCCCATCTGTTAGTTAAAAAACAAAGGACGAAATAATCTATTTATATTACTGTGCAATGATATGAAAGATATATTTTTCGTTGCCAGATATGCAATTTTTTTGCGAGGCAGTCGTTATATAAACTTTGAAAACATAACCTGAAAACCTGTTGCACTGTGGACAAAATAACGCAGATAAAGATTTCAATGAAAGGAGGTTTAATAAGTAAACGGACATTGCAGCAACATGAGAAGTAGATACAATGAACGCAATAATGTGTACGGAAAAACAAGGTGATGAAACAAAAGAAATTAAATTGAAATTCATACATAAAATTAATTAAAAAGACATGAACAAAGATTTCAAGGAAGATAAATGGCAGCAAATGAAGTTGATAGTATGATGAAAATGATATGTCGAAGGAATGGAAATAAAAAAAATACATTTAAACCAAGTAACTGAACAAAAATGATGATCAAAGCCGTTTCGATACAGATTTAAAAATAAAAGTGTCTCTGTACCTGACTATATTCAAACCAACAACCTCCTGCACCTGAAGCTATTATCCTAACCAATGTCCCTCGCTATCAGACTCTTTAAGGTAACTTTTTTTACGCTGTTGAGTGTCACAAAAATGTCGAAATTTTTTTGTCAGTCGCAAAAAGGGCAGTCGCAAAAAAGGGCAGCTCGTTCTGTATTATCACGTAATAGGGGAGAGAGTGTGGCAGATATGATACGCGAGTTGGGATGTAAGTCATTAAAGCAAAGACGTTTTTCGTCGCGGCGAGATCTATTTACGAAATTTCAGTCACCAACTTTCTCTTCCGAATGCGAAAATATTTTGTTGAGCCCAGCCTACATAGGTAGGAATGATCATCAAAATAAAATAAGAGAAATCAGAGCTCGAACAGAAAGGTTTAGGTGTTGGTTTTTCCGCGCGCTGTTCGGGAGTGGAATGGTAGAGAGATAGTATGATTTTGGTTCGATGAACCCTCTGCCAAGCACTTAAATGTGAATTGCAGAGTAATCATGTAGATGTACTCTTAAACGAGGACCTATCAGGGTGAATGGCTGCCGTGTGAGGTAGCTGGGGTGTAACAGTGTACACGGTTTCAGAGTGTCGATCCCGTCGCTGGGGGCGCCTCCTTGTCAGTATGCAGAGGCGGCCTGCCTGCCTGCCGCTGTCTGTCTCCGGCACGAGTTGATGCGCACTTCTCATTCTTATACCAGGCTTACCAGATTTTCCGTCAAGCAACCGACATTCACATGCTACGACAGCGCTATGGAAAGTTCTCGGAATGGAATAGAAAGAAACGACTTGCCTCAGTGAAACGTTTTTATTTTTCAATGCAATATCCTCCTACACTATTTCACTTGGTCCACCGATGTTCCAGCGCCTTGATCCCATCTCGAAAATTACATTCTTCCCGTCTGCAACTTCGAGTGAGATTTCTTCATCTGAAGATAGTCTCCGTCCACAGAAAAATTTTGAACGTGGGGAAGAGATGAAAGTTTGACGGCGCTACATCTAGCGAATAAATCTTAGTTCACGTATTTTTGTATTGGGAATGATGCCTGTGTGTGGACGTCCATTGTCTTGATAAAGATAACTTTGTTTCGTGCCAAACTGGCCTTTTTCCGCGTGTATTTTACTGTAGTTAATCCAGTAGGTTAGTGTAGTATTGTCCCATAATTGTTTGACAAGTGGGGAGCATCCCAGAAAACTGGCGCCACGCTCGTAGCGGGCGGCCGGCTTGTCTTTGCTTGGCCGGCCTGGGTGCCCGAGCGGTTCTAGGCGCTGCAGTCTGGAACCGCGCGACCGCTACGGCCGCAGGTTCTAATCCTCCCACGGGCATGGATGTGTGTGATGTCCTTAGGTTAGTTAGGTTTAAGTAGTTCTAAGTTCTAGGGGACTGATGACCTTAGACGTTAAGTCCCATAGTGCTCAGAGCCATTTGAACCCCCCAGGGGTCCACAACTTTTTTGTGGATACGTGCGTAGCGAGCACGGGACCCCGAGCTAATGTGGCCCTCCTTCCTTTCCGGGCTGCATACTTTCCTTTTCCGCATCCTTCCCTATCCCCCATCTTCGCCCCCCCCTCCCCCCACCTCTAGCTCTTTCCTTCCCTTTCTCCCCCTCTGGGAGTATGGTTTGTGCCTACGTCCGGAGACAGACGCTCGTAAATGTACCGCATTCTTCGCCTTCTCTGCTTGTATGTCTTCATTCTTCCTTTGTCCTTCTCTTTTCCTTATCTCTTCTCTTTACCCTTTTCTCCGCTGTGGCGTTTGAGACCTCTCCTCTTTCCTTTCCTTGTTTTTCCCTTTCTCTTTCTTCCTCCCTGTGCGTGTCTGAAGGCCGACCCACGAATTTTTGTGCGTAGCCGGTGACGGGGTAACGGGTAATTCCCCGCCCCGGGTAGACATGTAGGACACGTACGTACCCCCTGGTAACGGCCAGGCCCAGGGAGAGGTGATTACCCGAGCTGATACCTTCCGAAAGTGCCGATTGGTCCCTCCATCCGTTTGTCGGGAGGTGTGACCTGAGGTGTGAACAATCACCTAAGGCGGGTGTGCCCTCAGAGAGGGCCCCCACAAGGGAGGAGTGCGCCATCGGAGACGCCGGTAATCATGGGGGATTCTTCCGCAATGGTTTCCTCACCTTCCACTATGTCCGCTCACAAGCGTAAGTTCACTGAGTCTCAGCCACAGACAGTTCTTCCATCATTGCCACAGTTCCTTGTTGTTTCTCGGTCTGATGAAGTTCACGACTTCTCCACGGTCAACCCTTTCATTATTCAGAGAGGTGTCGACGCAATTGCAGGTCCTGTAAAGTCTTGTTCCAGATTACGGAATGGTACCTTGTTGTTCGAAACAGTCAGTGCCCTCCAGGCACAAAAATTGCTGCGTACTTCACTTCTCCAGACCTTCCCTGTCTGGGTGGAACCGCACCGTACTTTAAATTCCTCGCGTGGAGTCGTTTATACACGCTCCCTCGATGGATTGTCTGACGACGAAATTCAGCACTACCTGTCTGACCAGGGCGTAACAGCTGTTCATAGGGTTATGAAAAGGGTTGACACGAACATCACTCCAACCTGCACTGTCTTCTTGACATTTGACAAAGTTCAACTCCCATCGAAAATCAAAGCAGGCTATGAGATAATTTCCGTTTGCCCTTATGTCCCAAACCCTACGCATTGCTATCGGTGTCAGAGGTTCAATCACACCAGCCAGTCCTGTTCCAATCCGGCCAAATGTGTTACGTGTGGCAAGGATGCCCATGAGGGTGCTTGTCCACCTCCATCCCCTCGCTGCATCAACTGTATGGGTGACCACGCTGCTTCCTCTCGAGATTGCCCCATTTTTAAAGACGAAAAGCTCATCCAGGAAATCAGAGTGAAGGAAAAGGTGTCGACCTTTGCTGCTCGAAAATTATTCGCCAGTCGACAGCCCACCGTGCCTCAGACAGGAAAATACAGCACTGTCCTTGCTTCTCCTCGGCCAACAAAGGAGGTGGCCACACAGACTTGCGACCTCACCTTTAGTGCCACGGTCGTCAGATCTGCCAGCGCAAAGATCGCCCGTTCAACCTCACCACTTTCGCCTGCCCACTCTACGGTTCACCCTTCATCGGGTTCTGCTAAATCTCGAGCCCAAAAGTCAGACACCAAGACTTCGAAAAAAGAGCGTACTCGTGAAGATTTTTTATGTACCCCAACTTCCCAACCATCGGTTCCTCCTTCATCTAAACATCATATTTCCAAGAAGGCTAATAAGAAACCCAGTTCGTCTCCTTCTCCGCCAAGGCATGTCTCATCTACAGCACCACCTGGCGGAAATCGCCCTCGGCCGTCTTCTGTGTCGCCGAGGCGCACTGCTGGCGGCCGATCAACCGGCCGATCGCTGGTGGCAGGAGCTGCTCCTGACCAACCTATGGATCAGGATCTTCTGCCTTCGGCTGAATGCCATTCCATGCTGTCGGTCTCAAGCTCAGAGCAGTCGTTGAGTTGACAGCGACCTTGGCCACATTCCTCCATTTTCTGTTCACCCTATGTCCATTGTCCACTGGAATATCCGCGGCATTCGAGCCAATCGGGATGAATTGTCGATCCTCTTACGATCCTACTCGCCGGTCATCTTCTGTCTTCAGGAAACAAAGCTGCGTCCCCATGACCACTTTGTTCTCCCCCATTTTCAGTCTGTCCGATTTGATCTCCCCTCTGTTGAAGGCACTCCAGCCCATGGAGGACTCATGATTCTTCTCCATGATACTCTCCATTATCACCCAATCCCCTTAAACACTTCCTTCCAAGCTGTCGCTGTCAGTCTTTCCCTTTCTGGATATACTTTTTCTCCTTGTACTGTATACATTCCATCGTCCACACCAATGGCACGAGCTGATCTCCTTCATCTTCTTGGTCAGCTTCCACTCCCCTATTTGCTGGTTGGGGACTTCAATGCCCACCACCCGCTTTGGGGATCTCCGCATCCTTGTCCACGTGGCTCACTATTGCTAGACGTCTTCCACCAAGCGGATCTAGTTTGCCTCAACACTGGGGTCCCTACAAATTTTGTCAGCCTCCACGACAAATTTCTCATGTGGACCTTTCGGTCGGTACTGTTCCGCTAGCTCGGCGCTTCGAATGGTTCGCCCTTGATGATACACACTCGAGTGACCACTTTCCATGTGTCCTTAGACTGCAGCCTACAGCCCTACATGCGCCCGCGACGCTGGAAGTTTGCCCAAGCCGATTGGACACTTTTTTCGTCTCTAGCGACATACGATGACCGTCACTTTCCCAGCGTCGACGATGAGGTCACACATGTTACCGACGTTATTCTTACAGCTGCGGAACGTTCAATACCACGCACCTCCGAATTGCCCCGGCGCCCCCCCAGTTCCTTGGTGGAACGAGGCATGCCATGACGCAATACGTGAGCGGCGATGTGCTCTTCGCGTTTTCCGCCACCATTCTACTTTGGCCAACTGTATCCGCTATAAGCAGTTCCGTGCGCGATGCCGTCGCGTCATCCGCGATAGCAAGAAGGCAAGCCGGAAATTCTTTATTAGCTCATTTAACATCTTCACTCCCTCCTCGGAAGTTTGGAGTCGGATTCGACGGTTATCAGGCGCGCCTAGTTTCTCCCCGGTCTCTGGGCTCACTGTCGCGCATGACACATTAGTGGACCCCGTCGCAATTTCTAACTCCTTGGGTGAACACTTTGCTGAGATTTCGAGTTCTTCAAATTACCCGCCAGCGTTTCTCCCGAAGAAACGTGCAGCGGAAGTGCAACCTCTTGCTTTCTTCTCTCAAAATCGCGAAAGCTATAATACTGTTTTCTCCATGCGGGAACTCCAACATGCACTCTCTTCTTCTCGCTCCTCCACCCCACGACCGGATGGTATCCACATCCAAATGTTGCTGCATTTATCAACCCATAGTCTGCGTTACCTCCTTCGCATTTATAATCGAATTTGGACCGACAGTACTTTTCCCAGACGATGGCGGGAAGCTATCGTCGTTCCTGTTCCGAAACCTGGAAAGGACAAACATCTTCCATCTATCTATCGCCCCATTTCTCTCACGAGTAGTGTATGTAAGGTTTTGGAGCGTATGGTGAATTGCCGTTTAGCTTGGTGGCTGGAGTCCCGCAGTCTTTGTACACCTGCCCAATACGGTTTCCGAAAGCATCGTTCTGCAGTTAACCATCTTGTTTCTCTCTCCACTTACATCATGAACAATTTTCTCCGGAAACGCCAAACAGTAGCAATAATTTTTGATCTGGAGAGAGCATACGATACCTGTTGGAGGACAGGCATCCTCCGCACACTGTTCTCTTGGGGCTTTCGAGGTCGGCTGCCCCTTTTTCTTCGCGAATTTATGGCAGAGCGCACATTTAGGGTGCGGGTGAACACTACTCTGTCCCATACTTTCTCCCAAGAAAACGGGGTACCCCAGGGCTCCGTGCTGAGTATTGTACTGTTTGCCATTGCCATCAATCCAATTATGGATTGTCTCCTTCCTGATGTCTCGGGCTCCCTCTTTGTGGACGATTTTGCGATCTACTACAGCTCTCAACGGGCCAGCCTTCTTGAACGTCGTCTTCAAGGATGTCTCGATCGCCTCTACTCTTGGAGCACCGAAACCGGCTTCCGTTTTTCTCTCAGTAAGACCGTTTGTGTTAATTTTTGGCGACGTAAGGAGTTTCTTCCGCCCTCCTTACATCTAGGTCCTGTCAACATTCCGTTTTCCAACGTCGTTAAATTCTTGGGTCTTATGTTTGACAGAAAACTATGCTGGTCCTCCCACGTTTCCTATCTTTCGGCTCGCTGTCTGCGACCCTGAATGGTACCTCCTGGGGAGCGGACAGAGTGGTCCTACTCCGCCTCTATCGCGCCTTAGTGCGCTCGAAATTGGACTATGGAAGCATAGTTTACTCCTCTGCTCGGCCGTCTATTCTTCGTCGTCTCGACTCTATCCACCACCGTGGATTACGTTTAGTGTCTGGAGCTTTTTACACCAACCCTGTGGAAAGCCTTTATGCTGAGACTGCTGAACCTCCGCTGTCCAATCGGCGAGCAGTCCTTCTGAGTCGTTATGCCAGCCATCTGTCTTCCATGCCTGCTAATCCAGCCCATGACATTTTTTTCGACGCCTCCTTGGATTTAGGGTATGCAGGCCGCCCCTCCTCCCTACTACCACCGGGAGTCCGCTTCCGTCAACTGCTCCATTCTCTTTCCTTCCGCTTTCCTAAAACCTTCTTGACAACTTGGGGTACAGCACCGCCTTGGCTCCGTCCCCGGATCTGCCTGCTCCGTGACCTTTGTCGATTTCCCAAGGATGGTACCCCTTCACTTGTTTATCGTTGGGCATTTGCTGCTCTATGTGCACGAATGACGGAAGCCACATTTATTTACACCGATGGCTCGAAAACATCGTTAGGTGTAGGGGGTGCCTATATTGTTGCGACACCCCAAATCACTTTCGGCTTCCCGACCAGTGTTCGGTTTATACTGCGGAGCTTTACGCTGTTCTCCAGACTGTCCACTACATCCGCCGTCATCAGCGGATACAGTACGTTATCTGCTCAGATCCTCTCAGCTCTCTCCTCAGTCTCCAAGTTCTTTACCCTGTCCACCCTCTGGTCCACCGGATTTAGGACTGTCTGCGCTTGCTCCACCTGGGGGGCGTCTCGGTGGCGTTCCTCTGGCTCCCAGGACACGTTGGAATCTGTGGAAATGAGGCGGCCGATATAGCGGCCAAGGCTGCAGTCTCTCTTCTTCGGCCAGCTATTCAATCGATTCCCTTCACCGATCTACGGAGCGTTTTATGTCGTCGAGTTGTTCTTTTATGGCACGCCCATTGGTCGACACTTCCCCATAATAAATTGCGGGACGTGAAAGCTCTTCCTTGTGCTTGGAGCTCTTCCTCACGAGCGCGTCGTCGGGAGGAGGTAATTTTAACTAGACTCCGGATAGGGCACTGTCTTTTTAGCCATCGACATCTTTTAATCGGCGATCCTCCCCCACTCTGTCCCCATTGCTCTCAGCTGTGGACGGTAAGACACCTTTTAATTGAGTGTCCCTATTTTACTCCGTTACGCGCCCTTCTACAGCTGTCGCCTGATATATCGTCCATTTTAGCAGATGACACGCGCTTGGCCGATCGCGTTCTCGAGTTCATTAGTGCCAGTGAAATGACGTTAGTCATTTGAAGCTTTTTTTGGGGACAACCAACCCCTTTCTGTAGTGGATTTTTAAGTCTTCCTTCTGCTTTTAGTTTCTCCAATTTTTTGAGTTTCGTTCCCATTGCTGCTTGCTTCCATTTTCGGTTTTTACTGTTTCCTAAGTCACGGACCGGGCGCTAATGACCATAGCAGTTTTGCGCCCTAAAACCAAAACAAACAAAAAAAGAGCCATTTGAACCATTTTTTGTCTTTGCTTTTCTTGCTGGTGATGAATCGGCATGTTTCCACTGCTTTGACTGTTATTTTCTTTCTGTGGGCTACAGCAGTGGACACAAGTATCAGATGTGGCCACAAACCGGCGCAAAAAAAATCTTGTTACTTGCTGTGAAAACGACGCAAACATTTTGCGGACAATTCCACTGTGATGAGTTTCTGATCCATAGTTAAGAGTTGCGGCACCCATCAAGCGGATAATTTTCTTGTATCATGTGCGTGGGCATCCCAAGGAATGAACTGGCTGACAGTTTGGTAAAGAAGCAAATACTTAACCCCCCCCCCCAATTCCTTTCATGATTCCAGCTGTGGATATGCGGATTTACGTCAAGTCTCTCTTTGCACAAAAATGGAGTGACGTCTGGAGCGCTGCTGCTCATAGTAATGAAGTCCGCACAATCAGACAGTCTGCTGCGGTTTGGCGCTCTTCCTTCAGCTCCTCTCTGGAGGAGTGCGCTATTTTATGCCGTTTCCGCATTGGTCATACCAGGCCCACCCATTGTTTTCTCCTGCGTGACAAACCACCCCCACAATGTGGTTGTGGAGTCAGACTGACGACATCACACGTGTTGGCGGAATGTCCCCTTCTTTCGGCCCTTCGTGCCAAGTACAGTCCTCCCGATTCCTGGAATTTAATATCAGCAGACGATCCACGGATGATCGAACTGGTCGTCTGTTTCCTCCGTGGAAGTCTTGGAGCAGTGGTTGGGACCCCTTTCTCCAGGCTTCTCGGTCTGTGACTCCGTGACATGCCCCCTTTTTTTCAGTTTTTAGGTTTGATCTCACCTTTTATGCCTTTCACTGTGTGTCTTTAATGTTTATTATTTTATAATTTAACTCCCCTGACTGGATCCGTCCACCTTTAGCGGACCCTCTTTCTTCTGTGACTCACTTCGGAATCGCTGGACTGATGACCTCGCCGTTTGGTCCCATAATCCATGTCAATCAATCACTCAGTCGTGTCGAGTGCCACTGTTAAAATGTGGTACGCTCGGTCAGATGACATTTCTCGTGGAAGATCTTCGACGACCATTTTATGCACTTTCGCAGTAATTTGTGGAGTAGTGGCCCATCTCTGTTGACCATCATGAAAGCTCTCTCTGTCAAATTTAAAGTCGTTTGTACGTTTGGTAACAGTTGAATATGAAGGAGTAGAATCCCGCAGTCTATTCGAAAATCGGCACGACTTACCTTTGCTTTCATAGATTTCTTTAGGAAGTGCCTAATTACTTCTCGAAAATCATGTTCTTTTTGTTTTTGTTTTTTTTGTTTGTTTTTTTTCCATGAGACTGCTACACGTACCACTGACGCGACACGTATACACTCAGTCGCAAAAGTATTCGGACAGTGGGAAGTTTCACAATGAGTACTCGAGAAACACTATGAAACCCAAACATATTTATTAGCAATATATATATGCGTAACAACATTAATTACAAAAGAATTATTGGTTTATTTCGTTTCCAAAACATAAGTAACAGAAAAATTAACAACAAAAATGAAACATCCTGCACACCCTGCTGCTACAAAAGTATTCAGACACTGTCCAATAAATGCTCATAAGTTGTACGACGAAAATGTCAATACCTTGTGGGTCCACCTTTCATTTTCAATACCTCCTCCAATCTACTAGGCATACTTTTCACGATTTTTTTTTTGTTAAGTCTGGCGCTATATTTGCCCATTCTTGGCGCAGTTTCTCTTTCGAGGTCGCCTTCGTATAGATGTTGTCCGCGCGGAGGGTCCGTTTCAATTTATCACACAAATGTTCGATTGGGTTATGGTCTGGCGATTGGGGAGGGGGGTGCAATACTTTCGGGCAGTTGAAGAGCAACCACATTTGTACAATATGCGCGGTAAGCTGGGGATCGTTATCCTGATAAAAATGAAAGTTGTTGGCAATACCTACATGTCGTGCACTCTGCTTCAAATGTCCTCGCAGTATATTCAAATACGCTTCCTCGTTCGTCGTATCATGAATGAACACTAAATCACCCACACCATTGCCGGACATGCATCCCCACACCGTGATGCTCCCACCTCCAAACTTTACTGTCGGTTTGAGGTTCCTGGGATTCAGCTCTTCATTGGTCTTTCGCCACACGTTCGCCTTTCCGTCGCTTTGCCATCATGTAATTTTACATTCGCCGCAAAATATCACCCGATTCCACCAAGCCTCATCGTATCCGGGGTATTCCCCCGCAAACTGCATACGTTTCTTCTGGTTCACTGCATTTATGAATGGCTTTCGCCGTGCCACTCGACCACGGTACTGCGATCGTCGTAGTACTCTCCGCACGGTTTCTGGATGAACTTTTATACCAAGGTCTCCCTCCACCTCACTTGCAATTTGTGTGGCAGATATTTTCGGATTCTGTTGTACCTTTCACACGTTCATCTCTCTGTGAAAATGTCCGTGGCCGTCCTGTACTGCAACGGAATTCCAATCGGTCTTCTTTCTCGAACCGTTTAATAATGTCGTGAACTGTACTTTCCTTCACGTTCGCTATTGCGGCAATTTCCCTGCAGGTTTTCCCCTTCGCGTGATGATAAACGACAAGTTGCCTTTGCTCGAACGTAGAACACTCGCCTCTGCGTCCCATCGTCGACATGCACAGGCTCGCGATGCGTGTTTACTAATCGTCGCTATCGTCTCGCGGAAATGTCGGCCACGCTGCAGTCGCTTCACCCTCTGTGCGTCTCGGAATGAACTATTCTCTCACGTCGTCCGCCTTTGTCCGCATACTTTTGTTGAACCTTGCTATGCCGTTCTCAGGAATTATTACGTAACAGACACAAGTCCGACAACAATTCTTCGTGTTTGACGCGTGTTTCGCGTTGCGACGTCGTACCGAGTCCCAAGTACATTACAACGTGCGCTTTCTGTACTTGTTCGTGCGGCAAACTGCAAAATGATGCGCTGTTACGCGCTGTCCGAATACTTTTGCGACTGAGTGTATATTCAGAAAGGATGACCTGTTATTACGCGGGAACCTCGTTGCGCTGGTACCGAATTCTGGTGGCGATTCGGCGAACTTTTCAAACTATCCTCGTATTTACGAATAAGAAGCCCGCTGCATAATCTTTGCTTACGTGCAGGAGGATACAGATTGTGTCGATCCGACGATGTGCTTCGTGTGGTGCCGGTGAAGTTGTAACCACGCGGAGATGGTGCAGTCTTCGTAGCCGGCGGTGTAGGTGTGCGACAGCTGCGAGCGCGTGCAGCCTCCTGTGCGAAGCCCCCGCGGTTCGAGCCCGGACAGTACGCAGAGGTGTGACTCAGCGGCCGAGGAGAAAGCGAAGCACCTGCGAAAATTCCTGGCCCCGTTTCGCCCGCTGGAGTGGCAAGTGTCGGCGCCGACCGCTGTGGAGGGTGGAGGGGGGTACGGCTGGTGGGTTAGTGGCAGTTGCCTCAGGACGGGGTGAAGCCTCGAGACTAGCCGGTCGCGTCGCAAGAACAAGCACCTAGGTCTTGCCGTGCGAGCGCTGGTTTCTTCTACTTAATTACGATGCTTATTTCTCCCTACGTAGACGGGAGTCAGCAGGAGAAATGTGTACGAGGGGCGGTCCAAAGGTTTCTGGCCCGAGGTAGTTACCGTGCTGTCTCGCACAACCACCACCACCACCACCACCACCACCTTCTTTTATGGTGAACCTTTGTCGGCATGCAAGTTAAATTTCGCGACTCCAGCTTCGTTAGTTCTGCCGCAGGACACGTCGTACACCGTAGTGTAAGCAAAATAGCGAATATCGAGTGAGTCGAGAACCGTGCTGTGATTGACTGTCTTCATTGAATGGAATGACGCACAAGGAAGTTGCGGAGGACGTGCTCCGTCTTATGCAACAGTGAAAAACTGCGTGTCCGACTTCAAACGCGGAAGAACTAGTGTGGGAGGTGCGCCGAGGAGCGGAAGGCCTGTCGCCGTTCTACATCTACATCTATATTCCGGAAGCCACCTGACGGTGTGTGGCGGAGGGTACCTTGAGTACCTCTATCGGTTCTCCCTTCTATTCCAGTCTCTTATTGTTCGTGGACAGAAGGATTGTCGGTATGCTTCTGTGTGGGCTCTAATCTCTCTGATTTTATCCTCACGGTCTCTTCGCCAGATATACGTAGGAGGGAGCAATATACTGCTTGACTCCTCGGTGAAGGTATGTTCTCGAAACTTCAACAAAAGCCCGTACCGAGCTACTGAGCGTCTCTCCTGCAGAGTCTTCCACCGGAGTTTATCTATCATCTCCGTAACGCTTTCGCCATTACTAAATGATCCTGTAACGAAGCGCGCTGCTCTCCGTTGGATCTTCTCTATCTCTTCTATCAACCCTATCTGGTACGGATCCCACACTGCTGAGCAGTATTCAGGCAGTGGGCGAACAAGCGTACTGTAACCTACTTCCTTTGCTTTCGGATTGCATTTCCTTAGGATTCTTCCAATGAATCTCAGTCTGGCATCTGCTTTACCGACGATCAACTTTATATGATCATTCCATTTTAAATCACTCCTAATGCCTCCTCCCAGATAATTTATGGAATTAACTGCTTCCGGTTGCTGACCTGCTATTTTGTAGCTAAATGATAAAGCATCTTCCTTTCTATGTATTCGCAGCACATTACACTTGTCTACATTGAGATTCAATTGCCATTCCCTGCACCATGCGTCAATTCGTTGCAGATCCTCCTGCATTTCAGTACAATTTTCCATTGTTACAACCTCTAGATATACCACAGCATCATCCACAAAAGGCCTCAGTGAACTTCCGATGTTATCCACAAGGCCATTTATGTATATTGTGAATAGCAACGGTCCTACGACACTCCCCTGCGGCACACCTGAAATTACTCTTACTTCGGAAGACTTCTCTCCATTGAGAATGACACGCTGCATTCTGTTATCTAGGAACTCTTCAATGCAATCACACAATTGGTCTGATAGTCCATATGCTCTTACTTTGTTCAGAACACGACTGTGGGGAACTGTATCGAACGCCTTGCGGAAGTCAAGAAACACGGCATCTACCTGTGAACCCGTGTCTATGGCCCTCTGAGTCTCGTGGACGAATAGCGCGAGCTGGGTTTCACACGATCGTCTTTTTCGAAACCCATGCTGATTCCTACAGAGTAGATTATGCCACTGATGAAACGATTTTGCTGGATCGTCGAACAACGTTGCAGCGCATTGAAGCGACATTTGGAATTTCCCACGGGCGCGCTCGTGTCGCTGTTCTGGATATTTTGGGAATGCGCAGTTTCATCTCGGTGGGTCCCGAAAGACTCGAATGCAGATCAGAGACGGGAGCGTGTGCAGTGCTGTGAAGAAATCGTCCGCCAATTTGAAATGGATGAAGACGGCTTTCGTGCAAGATATGTGAGAATGGATGACATTGGGTCCTGAGACAAAACGAGTCAAAACAATGGAAACATCCTTCATCCCTTACCCAAAAAAATTCAGGGTGTAAAAGTCAGCCGGTAACGTGATGGCATCGGTCTCTTCCGGGATGCAGAAGCGATAATTATGGTGGATTACATGCAACAGGGCGTAACTATCAATGCATCATTCTGTTGCAGTCGAGTGGCGGCCAAGTGGCATCAGTTATGTGGCATCCACATCGGCGTGATTACTCTGCTATTCACAGTAAAGTGCCTGGCAGGCGGTTCAATGAACGACCTTCAATCTGTCTCTCTACCGCTCAACTTTCGAACGACGCGCGGGAAAAACGAGCACTTAAATTTTTCTGTGCGAGCCCTCATTTCTCTTATTTTTTCGTGATGATCATTTCTCCCTATGTAGGTGGGTTCCAACAGAATGTTTTCGCAATCGGAGGAGAGAACTGGTGATTGAAATTTCATGAGAAGATCCCATCGCAACGAAAAACGCCTTTATTTTAATGATTGCCACTCAAATTCATGTATCATGTCTGTGGCACTATCTCCCCTAGTTCGCGATAATACAAAACGAGCTGCCCCTCTTTGAACTTTTTCGATGTCATCCGCCAGTCCCACCTGATGCGGATCCCACACCGCGCAGCAGTACTCCAGAATAGGGCGGACAAGTGTGGTGTAAGCAGTCTCTTTAGTAGACCTGTAGGAGCTTCCTACTGTTTTGCCAATGAATCGCAGTCTTTGGTTTGCTCTACCCACAACATTGTCTATGTGATCGTTCCAATTTAGGTTCTTTGTAATTGGAATCCCTAAGTATTTACTGGACTCTACAGCCTGCAAATTTGTGTGACGTGTCGCGTAATCGAAATGTAGCGGATTTCTTTTAGTACTGATGTGAAAAACTTCACTCTTTTCTTTATTCAGGGTCGACTGCCACTTTTCGCACCATAAAGATATCTTCTCTGAATCATTTTGCAATTCGTTTTGGTCATCTGATGACTTTACAAGACTGTAAATGAGAACATGATGTGCAGACAATCTAAGATGGCTACTCAGATTGTCTGCTATGTCGTTAATACACATGAGGAACAATACAGGAGCTATAACACTTTTTTGGGGAACGCGGGATATTACTTATGTTTAACGCGATGGCTTCCTATTACTACGAGCTGTGACCTTTCTGACAGGAAATCACGAATCCAGTCGCACAACTGAGGCGATATTGCGTAGGCAAGTAGTTTGGTTCCAGACGCTTGTGAGTATCGGTGTGGAAAGCCTTCTGGAAATCTAAAAATATGGAATGAATCTGACATCCTCTGTCGATGGCACCCATTACTTCATGAGTATAAAGAGCTAGCTGTGTTTGGCAAGAACGGTATTTTCTGAATCCGTGCTGACTATGTGTCAATAAATCGTTTTCTTCGAGATAATTCATATGTTCGAACACAGTATGTGTTCCAAAATCGTGCTACAAATCGACGTTAGTGATATTGGCCTTTAATTCAACGGACTTCTCCTGTTTCCCTGGGGAAACCCGGTTGTATTTGGGAAACGCGACCTAAATGAATCCAACGCGCCACATGCAGTATACTTTGTGTGCTATATTTCCTGTTTTTCATTGTCAGGAGAATAAATATCTTTCGGTACTGACTTGTTACACTTCGCTCTACAATTCCATCCTCATAAAATTGTTCTACGATTAAAAACTTAACTCTGAAAATCTTAGGTTCACATGTAACCGTGTGTCTAGTTAGTGGGATGCTCTTGACTGATTCTTAAAATCGACCAGCTTAAAAAAAAATTATTATGAAAGAGTTCTGTTGGTCCTAAAGAAAGACAGTTTTTGAACTTTCATTTTTTTTTTCAAGATATGCAAAATACTAAAAATAAAAAAAACAATCTGGATCACGTTTTCAGATTTATATTCATTAGCAACCGGTTTCGGCCTTTTCCTCACACAATCTTCAGGCTTCTACCCGCTGCACTACAGTAACTAATGCTATTCAGCATAGATGGATGAGAACATGGCTAAACGACGACTGAAATGTAAGAAGCAATATTTAGAAAATGCGATGTTACAGCCGTGTTATGTCTGCCGGCGGAAGCAGACGGGGCGAGATCCGTAGAAGTGGGGGTGTCAGTGCTGGACGAGGCATCGTTGGTCGAGACTACGTACCGTAAGCTGCGTCCGTCGCCCACAGCATTACGTGATTGACAAACAATCATGCGTGTGACGTTCTACGTTACTGGTGTAGTGGAATTTATAAAAAATTTACAAAAATTATATACATAAAATGTCTATCCTATCGTAACTGATGGAAGTAAAAGATAGAACATGAGAGGCATGTTGTAATCAGTGTTGTGTGTGGACTGCCCCCTGTGGGCGTTTGAATGTACTCTGTGCGGCGTGCCGCACATACCGTGGCAGAGGATGCCTGGTGACCTGGAAGTGGATCCTCGTGGCTGTTCTGCTGGACGGCAGTAGCCAGGACTGGCCTCCAGGGGCCAGAGTAAACCGCTTAAGCGGTCGCCTCCGTGGATTGTACGTGACTACCGAATAAACCTGGACGGCGCGGTTGTCGTAATGTCTGTGTACTACTTTAGCATTGACGAAACACTCCTATAATTCCATTTTACACTGGTCGCCGCTTTGCTCCAATTACAGAATGCTTGCTAAACATTTATGCAAAATTTTTAACGATGGAAGGGTTAACGGAGAATTATACCTCTTCCGTTTGCAAGAGCAGTTGAAGGGAATGGACACTGTCTTGAAAGGAGGATATAAGATGAACATCAACAAAAGCAAAACTAGGATAATGGAATGTAGTCGAATTAAGTCGGGTGATGCCGAGGGAATTAGATTAGGAAATGAGACGCTTAAAGTAGTAAAGGAGTTTTGCTATTTGGGGAGCAAAATATGTGATGATGGTCGAAGTAGAGAGGATATAAAATGTAGACTGGCAATGGCAAGGAAAGCGTTTCTGAAGAAGAGAAATTTGTTAACATCGAGTAGAGATTTAAGTGTCAGGAAGTCGTTTCTGAAAGTATTTGTATGGAGTGTAGCCGTGTATGGAAATGAAACGTGGACAATAAATAGCTTACACAAGAAGAGAATAGAAGTTTTCGAAATGTGGTGGTACAGAAGAATGCTGAAGATTAGATTGGTAGATCACATACTAATGAGGAGGTATTGAATAGAATTGGGGAGAGGAGAAGTTTGTGGCACAACTTGACTAGAAGAAGGGACCGGTTGGTAGGACATGTTCTGAGGCATCAAGGGATTACAAATTTAGCATTGGAGGGCAGCGTGGAGGGTAAAAATAGTAGAGGGAGACCAAGAGATGAATACACCAAGCAGATTCAGAAAGATGTAGGTTGCAGTAGCTACTGGGAGATGAAGCAGCTTGCACAGGATAGAGTAGCATGGAGAGCTGCATCAACCCAGTCTCAGGACTGAAGACCACAACAACAACAACAACGTTTGGAATCAGAGGTTATTACGGCGTACTGGTACTATCTCTGACTAGGCACCATTATTCATTTTGGCTCTTTTTGCTGTTTTTTTTTTTAATTGCAGCATGCCGTTTCAGGACAACTGCGCATTGAAAATTTATCATAAACATGTCAGCTATCAGCCGGCCACTGTGGCCGAGCGGTTCTAGGCGCTTCAGTCCGGAACCGCGCGACTGCTACGGTCGCAGGTTTGAATCTTGCCTCGGGCATGGATGTGTATGATGTTCTTAGGTTAGTTAGGTTTAAGTAGTTCTATGGGGCTGATGACCTCAGATGTTAAGTCCCATAGTCCTCAGAGCCATTTGGACCATTTTTGTCAACTGTCATTAACTGTCCATTGTTAACGTATATCAACGATATAAATCTTCAAGAGATGATATGGTAAGTAAGATAGCAGACATAGGACACAAGACTGAGGCCTAGAGCTTAATGGATAACGTCACGGATTACAGAGTAGGTGGATGTAGGTTCGCATCTCACTAGAAGCTAAATTCCTTTCATCTTAGCGTTGTTAACATATTCTGGGATTTCCTTCTGAATGTAATACAAGTCTGCATGAGATTAGAGAACAAAGGATGAAACAGTTAGCTAATTTGGCTGTTTATTCTGTAATATGTGGCTGTTTCCGAGCTCGTGGTTAGGCAGGAGCCTGAGAGGAGGGCTTCAGTTGCTGCGACTCAAACGAGAAGCCGTGACATTCGTATTCTTCCTTGTCACAATTTTTTGGACATAATGTGCTATCGTTCGCAAAGACCTCGAAGAGACATACTTCACCTGTTACAAACAATGGCACTTCCGGTTGGTTTATTTGTGGCGTTATCGGTTATCGGCGTGTTGTAAGGTGGTCATGTCATTTTGATTTTGGTATGTTATCGACGTGCACTTCAGAGAGAGAGAGAGAGAGAGAGAGAGAGAGAGAGAGAGAGAGAGAGAGAGAGAGAGAGAGTTATGTTAAAAAATCTTTGGGCTTGTCGTGGCACAGTGTTTGTCTATGCGCAGCCTGATACAAAATGGTTCAAATGGCTCTGAGCACTATGGGACTCAACTTCTTAGGTCATCAGTCCCCTAGAACTTAGAACTACTTAAACCTAACTAACCTAAGGACATCACGCACATCCATGCCCGAGGCAGGATTCGAACATGCCACCGTAGCGGTCTCGCGGTTCCAGACTGTAGAGCCTTGAATCGCTCGGTCACACCGGCCGGCAGCCTAATACAATCTTGGTTGAAGTGTGTTAAGTGACGTACGTATTCCGTAGTACTTTGTTGATTTGTAATAGTATCTGTTAGACGAAGAAAGATTGATAGTAAAGAACAGCGGGGATGAATATGATGTATATATTAGAAATCAAAGAGAATATAAATTTTGAATAACGTTATTATTTTTTGGGGATATAAGCGTAAGACTGCAGCTAGTTTCCAGGAATGAAGATTGTCAGTTAGTCAACTTAGTTCACTTGCTCAGGGCAGAGAGAAGGACCACCCCACCTACCTGAGTCGTGTATTAACACAACTGATTAAGCTGTTTGGTTTTCATAGAAACTCTGTTAAGATTTTACCCTTTTTAAATCCTTCTTCGCTTTCTTAAGCACAGCATTGTTGAGACGTATGTTACGTGTGGTCACGCCCAGTTTTACTCTGTCTTTTTGAATATATACCACATTCAAAAAAATCGTTGTCTTGGAATATCATTTCATAGGTATAGTTACTCTCTCTTTCCCACTGTTTATCATTGCACGTTATCACATTTTACAGCTTGAATATAGTTTGGAAAATTTATTTCGGAATAGAAATGTAGCTTAGCCGCCGCCTTTTTGCTGTCGTGCTTTCAAGAATCCTGCAACAATGTCGTAAAGACGCGAGGTAAGTCGAAATTTCGGTCAGGGCCAGATAATTGTTTTGCTCGAGTTGCGCATTTTAATCTAAAGACAAGTTGTATTCAGACCAGGCAGAGTTCAGTTCGAATTAGGTTGTTTGGCAGAGGTTAGCATACGAGTTTAAGTTGGATAACAGCTTGTGGGTACATAGTTTTGCTAATTACAGGTCCATATCGTTAACGTCGATATGCAGCAGGATTTTAACATATTGTGTTCGAACATTATGAATTACTTTGAAGAAAACGGTCAATTCACACACAGTCAACGTGGGTTTAGAAAACATCGTTCCTGTGAAACACAACTAGCTCTTTATTTACATGAACTGTCGAGTGCCATTGAAAACGGATTTCAGATCGATTCCGTAATTATGGATTTCCGGAAGGCTTTTGACATTGTACCACACAAGCTGCTCGTAGTGAAATTGCGTGCTTAATAGAATATCGTCTCAGTTATGTGACGAGATTTGCGATTTCGTGTCAGAGAGATCACAGTTCGTAGTAATTGACGGAAAGAACACACAGAAAATGTTGTGGGGAAGGCTAACCAAAGACTGCGTTTTATTGGCAGGACACTTAGAAAATGTAACAGACCTACTATGGAGACTGTCTGCACTACGCTTGTCCGTCCTCTTTTAGAATACTGCTGTGCGGTGTGGGATCCTTACCAGATAGGACTGACGGAGTGCATCGAAAAAGTTCAAAGAAAGGCGGCACGTTTTGTACCGTCGCGTAATATGGGAGAGAGTGTCACAGAAAAGATAAGATTTTCATTAAAAGAAAGGCGTTTTTCGTTGCAACGGTATCTTCTCACAACTTTCCAATCAACAACTTTCTCCACCGAATGCGAAAATATTTTGTTGACACCGACCTACGTAGGGAGGAACGATCACCACCATAAAATAAGGGAAATCAGAGGTCGTACGGAAAGATATAGGTGTTCATTCTTTCCGCGCGCTATACGAGATTGGAATAATAGAGAATTGTGAAGGTCGTTCGATGAACACTCTGCCAGGCACTTAAATGTGATTTGCAGAGTATCCATGTAGATATAGATGTAATACGTAAACTTTTATAGAGTGGGAGGTAAAGTTGTGTGAAAGTTCACGCAGAAACAAATGTAGTGGAGAGGTTAGAATGTGGCACTTGCAGGACTGGCGGCTACCGACGCACCCCGGGTTTTGCTCGGACTGTTTTTGGTGTTCCCCCAAGGTGTTGCAGCGCGCTGCTTCGCTGCGGGCTCTCTCTCTCTCTCTCTCTCTCTCTCTCTCTCTCTCTCCGGGCCCGCCTACGTGACCGGCTCCACGCGGGGAGCAGCCGCCACTGGAAGACCGCGTCTGTCTGTTCAAAATGGCTCTGAGCACTATGGGACTTAACATCTATGGTCATCAGTCCCCTAGAACTTAGAACTACTTAAACCTAACTAACCTAAGGACAGCACACAACACCCAGCCATCACGAGGCAGAGAAAATCCCTGACCCCGCCGGGAATCGAACCCGGGAACCCGGGCGTGGGAAGCGAGAACGCTACCGCACGACGACGCGGGCGCGTCTGTCTGTCTCTGGAATCTTCCTGTCGTGCTGGCCGTTCTACTGTCGAGTAAAACCGCACCGACACCAACTAGCTGGCAAGTTGCAGGTTGCCTGTAAAACAACAAAAACAAGTTTTAGTAGTCTTGTCATTATTGAGAGAGTTGAAAAGGTTGCCATAAACGACTCAAGCGATATCTTACGTCAAAGGTTTAACACACTAAGACAGGTATTACAGTATACGTGAATAATAACTTCAATATGCATGAACATCTTGTTTGTTGTTGTTGTGGTCTTCAGTCCTGAGACTGGTTTGATGCAGCTCTCCATCCTACTCTATCCTGTGCAAGCTTCTTCATCTCCCAGTACCTACTGCAGCCTACATCCTTCTGAATTTGCTTAGTGTACTCATCTCTTGGTCTCCCTCTACGATTCTTACCCTCCACGCTGCCCTCCAGTACTAAATTGGTGATTCCTTGATGCCTCAGAATGTATCCTACCAACCGATCCCTCCTTCTAGTCAAGTTGTGCCACAAACTTCTCTTCTCCCCAATTCTATTCAATACCTCCTCATTAGTTATGTGATCTACCCATCTAATCTTCAGCATTCTTCTGTAGCACCACATTTCGAAAGCTTCTAGTCTCCCCTTGTCCAAACTATTTATCGTTCACTTCCATACATGGCTACACTCCATACAAATACTTTCAGAAACGACTTCCTGACATTTAAATCTATACTCGATGTTAACAAATTTCTCTTCTTCAGAAACGCTTTCCTTGCCATTGCCAGTCTACATTTTATATCATCCCTACTTCGACCATCATCAGTTATTTTGCTCCCCAAATAGCAAAACTCCTTTACTACTTTAAGTGTCTCATTTCCTAATCTAATTCCCGTAGCATCACCCGACTTAATTCGACTACATTCCATTATCCTCGTTTTGCTTTTGTTGATGTTCATCTTATATCATCCTTCCAAGACACTGTCCATTCCGTTCAGCTGCTCTTCCAGGTCCTTTGCTGTCTATGTCAGAATTACAATGTCATCGGCGAACCTCAAAGTTTTTATTTCTTCTCCCTGGATTTTAATACCTACTCCGAATTTTTCTTTTGTTTTCTTTACTGCTTGCTCAATATACAGATTGAATAACATAGGGGAGAGGCTACAACCCTGTCTCACTCCCTTCCCAACCACTGCTTCCCTTTCGTGTCCCTCGACTCTTTAACTGCCATCTGGTTTCTGTACAAATTGCAAATAGCCTTTCGCTCCCTGTGTTTTACCCCTGCCACTTTCAGAATTTGAAAGAGAGTATTTCAGTCAACATTGTCAAAAGCTTTTTCTACAAATGCTAGAAACGTAGGTTTGCCTTTCCTTAATCTTTCTTCTAAGATAAGTCGTAACGTCAGTAATGCGTGACGTGTCCCAACATTTCTACGGAATCCAAACTGATCTTCGCCGAGGTCGGCTTCTACCAGATTTTCCATTCGTCTGTAAAGAATGCGCGTTAGTATTTTGCAGCTGTGACTTATTAAACTGATAGTTCGGTAATCTTGTAAGGCAAAAAGAAAAGTAACATGTCCGATCACTAAGGCCATTGGCTTGTGTTGACAGCAGTGAGCTTGTTGTATTCACATTTTTAGTGGCTTTATTTTCAGTTTGCGTGGTGTGAGCGCGCCAGATATTTATGTTCATTCTATGTACGGCCGTGTTCCATGACATTATAAAATTATATCTTTCTTTTTGTTTTGTTGTTACGGTTGCGGTGTAACTTTTGATTGCAATAAAGCAACAATTACTTATTTTTACTCGAATTTAAAAGTTCCGTTACAAATAGTGCCAAACAAATCTACAATAGTTCTCTATTCAAGATTAAGACTATTTTATCCTTCTTACTTTTTATGAAAACCCGTACAAGTTAGATCATTCTTACTTGGTCTCTGTTCCTAATCAGCAGAATCTTTACAACATTTTAAATATGAGACTCGATCCAAAAAGGGCAAAATATCTCAACTGCAAGTAGTGCAACCTGTCTGGTATATTAAGGCAAACTCACTCCGCAGAAAGTGCATTTATATTTACGTTAACGTAGGATATTATAGAGTATCGTTCTATTCATGTAATAAGAAAGTGTCAGAACCTATTAGAAAACGCGAAGGTTAATAAAAAGATATTTGGATCTAGTGAGACGCGAACTAGCAACACATTAGCTGTTATCTTACTACTTTCTGTACTCACTACGCCACACCTAGTACGAATGACGTGCGACCACACTTTGCACCGTACCACCTCGTGAAAGCATTAATAGCAGGTATGTTTCTGACAGACATTTAATTATACCAAAGTGTTCCAGCAACAATTATTTGATCGATCCTCAGTCTGCCGTTGCTTCGAAACGACACACTTTGATAATAGCCAAATTACAATAATTCTATAAGCACGCATACGACGTTTTCGTCATTTTATTACAGCATACTGTACATTTAACGACGAGTTTGAGATACCCTCAATTTTGTGATGCTTTCAAACAGGACATGCACACGTGGGCTTCAGCTGAAAGCGAAAATAGCATGTCGCGAGTTTGTAATGGCAAGGGAAGCTCTCAATCGCAGCCCCCCCCCCCCCCCGCAACCCTCAGATTTAGGCCTTGTCCTACGTGAGCGACAGAAGCGGCCGGCCGACAGCGAGCGACTTCTGGACACGTGACACTCCAGCGAAAAGCTCGGGCGCCCTGCGTGCGAGCGACCATGACGCGCCACAAGATGGCTGCTTTCCATAAAACGGCGCCCTAAACTGTAGATTACTGTATTTGGAGAAAAATGCTACAGAATTAGGTCTACTTACGAAAATACAGCGAAAAGGAGTGCTGTGCATGAAATTTACAAAGGGAGGAATCTCCATGGAGAATCTCATAATTTATATCTTCAACTACGAAGATGATCACCAGGCAAATTCTTCGGATGCAAAGGTATGAGCAGAGGAGCATTCGACCATCTCATCAATAAATTAAAGACGAATAAATGCGGAACTACCCTAAATACACAGATTGCCAACAGGAAAACAGAGCTAGCTGTAGTGTAGCGGTGTAAGGCTTGGAGGAAGTCCTGGATTCGATCTCAGGTACAACTTATATTTTAGCTCACCCGATTATAATTCTGTTCAAAATGGCTCTGAGCACTATGCGACTTAACTGCTGAGGTCATCAGTCGCCTAGAACTTAGAACTAATTAAACCTAACTAACCTAAGGACATCACACACAGCCATGCCCGAGGCAGGATTCGAACCTGCCACCGTAGCGGTAGCTCGGTTGCGGACTGTAGTGCCTAGAACCGCACCGCCACTCCGGCCGGCTACAATTCTGTGTACAAAGTTTTATGTATAATGTTTACACTGCATCGCTGACACTATTTTTAAGGTCTTGCCAAAGTACTTGATCGTACCAATCCCAGTATATCACACACATTAAATTCCTAATAAATTATAATGAACCATGAAATTTTACAGACATTTGATGTTGCGAACGTAATTCATCAGCAGTCAATGTTAAGGCCAAGCGTTTCAATCTAAATGGTCTGTAAAAGTTAAGTACATTAAATTCTTGAAAAGAAAGTCAAACGTTTTGTGAAATGAATTGTCTAAAAGTATTAAATAAATAATATTAGCGAAGCGTTTCGTGCACCTCGTTTTCAACTCATCATTTCGAGCATCCTTCAAAGGCACGTGGAACGTTTCTCTGATCTACTTACTTCTTTTACACAAATGATTTCGCAAAATATTTGACCGATTTCTTTCGTTTTTTATTTTCAAGTTTTATTCAGGAAGCATGATCGTACTGGCTCCTCGTTTGCTTTCCTAAAGTCCTCTGTTCTCGAAAATGCTAACTTTGGTACTTCATTCGAAGGAAGCCTTTTTGAAATTTAAATACCGCACCAATGTATCTTTTTATGTGCAAAATAGCTCCGCCTTGAACAGATGAAATTTTTGACACTTCATTTACATACTTTGACAGCAACTCTTCGTGAAATACTTTAATTTTTCGTCAACTCATTACGTTCCCGGTAATTACCTTGACCACTTTAAAGCAGTTGAATATTTTCACGCAAAACTAGACCTCACGCTGGTCGCTTTGATACCTTGTTTACCTGTTTCTCTCTCTTTCTTTGGATATGAAAATTCGGACAAAACCTCATGCTGTAATTCATAGGGAGTCTTGTTTCCACTTTGCTCACGCGTTTACAAAAACGTATCCAGTGTTAATCATACGATAAAGTAGTCCTTTCAGCGTGCTCTCATTTCCAAATATCGTCGTTTGGATATCCTGAACTGTTTGAGGTACAACGCGACCCGTCCGCGGATATAACAACCAATATCTCGAGAATGAAAAGAGAGAAATTTCCCGTCTCAACTTTAGGTACAATTTAGATATATTGGTTACATTTAATACGCAATAATGCATGGCTTTAAATGAACTATACGGAAAGTCTGCGCAATGTGATTTTTCCTCTGCAAATTCTTAAAAATTTCGTGCAGCCATGTGCTCAGCTTCGTGTAGCACAGTAACTGACGAACAACGAAAATAAATTCAGACCTTTATCGGGCAAAGATATCAAGCTATACGATGGGGAAGAATCAAATGTTTTCACCGAATTCTTTTCTTAAAATCGGATGTTAAATTCATAGCTGCCGTCGCGTCCGCTCCACTGCTTTGCCGGGACGACACGTCGCTGTCGCTCTCTGTAGCGCGTGCTGCAGCGACGAGACTCAAAACACGTCTGGATTCAAACGTCGCCAGTCGCAGCCACTCAGATGTCGCTCACGCAGGACACGGCCCGTCAAAAAACTGAACACAAATCAAGCACGAAAACAGGAAGAAGGTGTACTGGACTGTGGGGAAAAAAGCGAAATAGAAACAGCGAACGGTCCAATCACAAAGAAGTGCAATAGAGAGCAACCCCAAACGGGAAGGGCGTCGTGGTTAAGTGTTTACGGTGTTGGACTGCCAAGCGGGCGAGCCGCGTTCAAACCTTCCCTGTGCCAATTTGTCTTTTTCGCTGGTCGCTTTATTCAAACTTGTCTGTGTCGTGGCGTAACGTCCGTTTGGAACAGCGAGGTGTGACGTACGGATAGTTGCTGCTGCACAACTACTCTATTAGCAACCGAAAGGGATAGGCTTTCGAATGGGAACCGCAAACGTTTTACGACAGAGGGACAAGTCAACCGAATGCTCCACCGAAAAACACGTCTGGTGTGTCAAATGGTTCAAATGGCTCTGAGCACTATGGGACTTAACATCTGTGGTCATCAGTCCCCTAGAACTTAGAACTACTGAAACCTAACTAACCTAAGGACATCACACACATCCGTGCCTGAGGCAGGATTCGAACTTGCGACCGTAGCGGCCGCGCGGTTCCAGACTGAAACGCCTAGAACCGCTCGGCCACTCCGGCCGGACGTCTTGTGTGTCATACACGGCATTACTGTTAGTACGTGTCATATAGTAGGAATATCTTATCGGCGAACCTAATTTGTACGGCTGGTGAATGAGTGAGATATGCCTCCTTGCCCGATTTAGGTGTTCGTATGGTTGCGAATGGGATCACTTCCAAGGAAATGGTGAAAACTTCATAGTCTGTCACACAAGCTGCAAGAAATGAACGCATTAGCTCTACATTCACATAGTTTTCCCTATGTGCATCATGCGGTATGTTTTTAACGTTTTTGAAGTTGCGTTCCGTTTTGGACATTGTTGTTGTTGTTGTGGTCTTCAGTCCTGAGAGTGGTTTGATGCAGCTCTCCATGCTACTCTATCTTGTGCAAGCTTGTTCATCTCCCAGTACCTACTGCAACCAACATCCTTCTCAATCTGCTTAGTGTATTCATCTCTTGGTCTCCCTCTACGATTTTTACCCTCCACGCTGCCCTCCAATACCAAATTGGTGATCCCTTGATGCCTCAGAACATGTCCTAGCAACCGATCCCTTCTTCTAGTCAAGTTGTACCACAAACTGCTCTTCTCCCCAATTCTATTCACTACCTCACCATTAGTTAAGTGGACTACCCATCTAATGTTCATCATTCTTCTGTAGCACCACATTTCGAATGCTTCTATTCTCTTCTTGTCCAAACTATTTATCGTCCACGTTTCAATTGCATACATGGCTACACTCCATACAAATACTTTCAGAAACGACTTCCTGACGCTTATATATATATATATATATATATATCTCCCCAGGGGTCCACAACTCTTTTGTGGACACGTGCATAGCGAGCACGGGACCCCGAGCTAATGTGGCCCTCCTTCATTTCCGGGCTGCATACCTTCCCTTCCCTTTCCGCATCCCTCCCCGTCCCCCATCTTCCGCCCCCCCCTCACCTCTGGCTCTTTCCTTCCCTTTCTCCCCCTCTGGGAGTATGGTTTGTGCCTACGTCCGGAGACGGACGCTCGAAACTGTTCCAAATTCCTTGCTTTCTACACTTACAAGTCCTCGTCCTTCCTCTGTCCTTCTCTCTTCCTTCCCTCTTCTCCTTGCCCTTTTCTCCGCTGCGGCGTTTGAGACCCCCTCTTCTTTCCTTTCCTTTTCTCTTTTTTCCTCCCTGTGCGTGTCTGAAGGCCGACCCACGCACTTCCATGCGTAGCCGGTGACGGGGTAACGCGTAATTCCCCGCCCCGGGTAGACAGGTAGGACACGTACGTACCCCCTGGTAACGGCCAGGCCCAGGGAGGGGTGATTACCCGAGCTGATACCTTCCGAAAGTGCCGATTGGTCCCTCCGTCCGTTTGTCGGGAGGTGTGACCTGAGGTGTGAACAATCACCTAACGCGGGTGTGCCCTCGGTGAGGGCCCCCACGAGGGAGGAGCGCGCCATCGGAGACGCCGGTAATCATGGGGGATTCTTCCGCAATGGTTTCCTCACCTTCCACTATGTCTGCTCACAAACGTAAGTTCACTGAGTCTCAGCCACAGACGGTTCTTCCATCGTTGCCACAGTTCCTTGTTGTTTCTCGGTCTGACGAAGGTCACGACTTTTCCACGGTCAACCCTTTTATTATTCAGAGGTGTCGACGCAATTGCGGGTCCTGTAAAGTCTTGTTCCAGATTACGGAATGGCACCTTGTTGTTCGAAACAGTCAGTGCCCTCCAGGCACAAAAATTGCTGCGTACTTCACTTCTCCAGACCTTCCCTGTCCGGGTGCAACCGCACCGTACTTTAAATTCCTCGCATGGAGTCGTTTATACACGCTCCCTCGATGGATTGTCTGACGACGAAATTCAGCACTACCTGTCTGACCAGGGCGTAACGGCTGTTCATAGGGTTATGAAAAGGATTGACTCGAACATCATTCCAACCCGCACTGTCTTCTTGACATTTGACAAAGTTCAACTCCCATCAAAAATCAAAGCAGGCTATGAGATAATTTCCGTTCGCCCTTATGTCCCAAACCTTACGCGTTGCTATCGATGTCAGCGGTTCAATCACACCAGCCAGTCCTGTTCCAATCCGGCCAAATGTGTTACGTGTGGCAAGGATGCCCATGAGGGTGCTTGTCCACCTCCATCCCCTCGCTGCATCAACTGTATGGGTGACCACGCTGCTTCCTCTCGAGATTGCCCCGTTTTTAAGGACGAAAAGCTCATCCAGGAAATAAGAGTGAAGGAAAAGGTGTCGACCTTTGCTGCTCGAAAGTTACTCGCCAGTCGACAGCCCACCGTGCCTCAGAAAGGAAAATACAGCACTGTCCTTGCTTCTCCTCGGCCAACAAAGGAGGCGGCCACGCAGACTTGCGACCTCACCTTTAGTACCACGGTCGTCAGATCGGCCAGCGCAAAGATCGCCCGTTCAACCTCACCACTTTCGCCTGCCCACTCAATGGCTCACCCTTCGTCGGGTTCTGCTAAATCTCGAGCCCTAAAGTCAGACGCCAAGTCTCCGAAAAAAGAGCATTCTCGTGAAGAGTTTTTACGTACCGCAACTTCACAACCATCGGTTCCTCCTTCATCTAAACATCATACTTCCAAGAAGGCTACGAAGAAACACAGTTCCTCTCCTTCTCCGCCAAGGCATGTCCCATCTACAGCACCACCTGGCGGCAATCGCCCTCGGCCGTCTTCTGTGTCGCCGGGGCGCACTGCTGGCGGCCGATCAACCGGCCGATCGCTGGTGGCAGGAGCTGCTCCTGACCAACCTATGGATCAGGATCTTCTGCCTTCGACTGAATGCCATTCCATGCTGTCGGTCGCAAGCTCTGAGCAGTCGTTGAGTTGACAGCACCCTTGGTCACGTTCCTCTATTTCCTGTTCACCCAATGTCCATTATCCACTGGAATATCCGCGGCATTCGAACCAATAGGGATGAATTGTCGATCCTCTTACGATCCTACTCGCCGGTCATCTTCTGTCTTCAGGAAACAAAGCTGCATCCCCATGACCGCTTTGTTCTCCCTCATTTTCAGTCCGTCCGATATGACCTCCCCTCTGTTGAAGGCACTCCAGCCCATGGAGGACTCATGATTCTGCTCCATGATACTCTCCATTATCACCCACTCCCCTTAAACAGTTCCTTCCAAGCTGTCGCCGTCCGTCTTTCCCTTTCTGGATACACGTTCTCTCTTTGTACGGTATACATTCCATCGTCCACACCAATGGCACGAGCTGATCTCCTTCATCTTCTTGATCAGCTTCCACCCCCCTATTTGCTGGTTGGGGACTTCAATGCCCACCACCCGCTTTGGGGATCTCCGCATCCTTGTCCAAGTGGCTCACTATTGCTAGACGTCTTCCACCAAGCGGATCTAGTCTGCCTCAACACTGGGGTCCCCACATTTTTGTCTGCCTCCACGACAAATTTATCTCATTTGGACCTTGCGGTCGGTACTGTTCCGCTAGCTCGGCGCTTCGAATGGTTCGCCCTTGATGATACACACTCGAGTGACCACTTTCCATGTGTTCTTAGACTGCAGCCTCAACTGCCATATATGCGCTCGCGACGCTGGAAGTTTGCCCAAGCCGATTGGACACTTTTTTCGTCTCTAGCGACATTTCATGACCGTCGCTTTCCCAGCGTCGACGATGAGGTCACACACGTTACCGACGTTATTCTCACAGCTGCGGAACGTTCAATACCACGCACCTCCGAATTGCCCCGGCGCCCCCCAGTTCCTTGGTGGAACGAGGCATGCCGTGACGCAATACGTGAGCGGCGACGTGCTCTTCGCATTTTCCGTCACCATCCAACTTTGGCCAACTGTATCCGATATAAGCAGCTCCGAGCGCGATGCCGTCGAGTCATCCGCGATAGCAAAAAGGCAAGCTGGAAATTCTTTATTAGCTCATTTAACACCTTCACTCCCTCCTCGGAAGTTTGGAGTCGGCTTCGACGGTTCTCAGGCGCGCCTAGTTTCTCCCCGGTCTCTGGGCCCACTGTCGCGCATGATACCTTAGTGGACCCCGTCGCAATTTCTAACTCATTGGGTCAGCACTTTGCTGAGATTTCGAGTTCTTCAAATTACCCGCCAGCGTTTCTCCCGAAGAAACGTGCAGCGGAAGTGCGACATCTTTCTTTCACCTCTCAAAATCACGAAAGCTACAATACTGTTTTCTCCATGCGGGAACTCCAACATGCACTCCCTTCTTCTCGCTCCTCCGCCCCAGGACCGGATGGTATCCACATCCAAATGTTGCTGCATTTATCAACCCATAGTCTGCGTTACCTCCTTCGCATTTATAATCGAATTTGGCCCGACAGTACCTTTCCCAGGCGATGGCGGGAAGCTATTGTCGTTCCCGTTCCGAAACCTGGAAAGGACAAACATCTCCCCTCTAATTATCGCCCCATTTCTCTCACGAGTAGTGTCTGTACGGTTTTGGAGCGTATGGTGAATTGCCGTTTAGCTTGGTGGCTGGAATCCCGCAGTCTTTTAACACCAGCCCAATGCGGATTCCGAAAGCATCGTTCTGCAGTTGACCATCTTGTTGCTCTCTCCACTTACATCATGAACAATTTTCTCCGGAAACGCCAAACGGTAGCAATATTTTTTGATCTGGAGAGAGCATATGATACCTGTTGGAGGACAGGCATCCTCCGCACACTGTTCTCTTCGGGCTTTCGGGGCCGGCTGCCCCTTTTTCTTCGCGAATTTATGGCAGAGCGCACATTTAGGGTGCGGGTGAACACTACTCTCTCCCGTACTTTCCCCCAAGAAAACGGGGTACCCCAGGGCTCCGTGCTGAGTGTTGTACTGTTTGCCATCGCCATTAATCCAATTATGGATTGTCTTCTTCCTGATGTCTCGGGCTCCCTCTTTGTGGACGATTTTGCGATCTCCTACAGCTCTCAACGGACCAGCCTTCTTGAAAGACGTCTTCAAGGATGTCTCGATCGCCTCCACTCGTGGAGCATCGAAACCGGCTTCCGTTTCTCACCCAGTAAGACCGTTGTGTTAATTTTTGGCGACGTAAGGAGTTTCTTCCGCCCTCCTTACATCTAGGTCCTGTCAACCTTCCGTTTTCCGACGTCGCTAAATTCTTGGGTCTTATGTTTGACAGAAAACTGTGCTGGTCCTCCCACGTTTCCTATCTTTCGGCTCGCTGTCTGCGTTCCCTTAACACCCTCCGTGTCCTGACTGGTACCTCCTGGGGAGCGGACCGAGTGGTCCTTCTCCGCCTCTATCGCGCCTTAGTGCGCTCGAAATTGGATTATGGAAGCATAGTCTACTCCTCTGCTCGGCCGTCTATTCTTCGGCGTCTCGACTCTATCCACCACCGTGGATTACGTTTAGTGTCTGGAGCTTTTTACACCAGCCCTGTGGAAAGCCTTTATGCTGAGACTGCTGAACCTCCGCTGTCCAATCGGCGAGCAGTCCTTCTGAGTCGTTATGCCAGCCATCTGTCTTCCATGCCTGCTAATCCAGCCCATGACCTTTTTTTCGACGCCTCCTTTGATGTCGGGTATGCAGGCCGCTCCTCCTCCCTACTACCCCCGGGAGTCCGCTTCCGTCAACTGCTCCATTCTCTTTCCTTCCGCTTTCCTAAAACCTTCTTGACAACTTGGGGTACAGCACCGCCTTGGCTCCGTCCCCGGATCGACTTGCTCAGAGACCTATGTCAATTTCCCAAGGATGGTACCCCTACACTTGTTTACCGTCGGGCATTTGCTGCTCTATGTGCACAAATGACGGAAGCCACATTTATTTACACCGACGGCTCGAAAACATCGTTAGGTGTAGGGAGTGCCTATATTGTTGGCGACACCCCAAATCACTTTCGGCTTCCCTACCAGTGTTCGGTTTATACTGCGGAGCTTTACGCTGTTCTCCAGGCTGTCCACTACATCCGCCGCCATCAGCGGATACAGTGCGTAATCTGCTCAGATTCTCTCAGCTCTCTCCTAAGTCTCCAAGCTCTTTACCCTGTGCACCCTCTGGTCCACCGGATTCAGGACTGTCTGCGCTTGCTCCACCTGGGGGGCGTCTCAGTGGCGTTCTTCTGGCTCCCGGGACACGCTGGTATCTGTGGGAATGAGGCGGCCGATATAGCGGCCAAGGCTGCAGTCTCTCTTCCTCGGCCAGCTATTCAGTCTCTTCCGTTTACCGATCTACGGAGCGGTTTATGTCGCCAAGTTGCTCATTTATGGCATGCGCATTGGTCAACACTTCCCCATAATACACTCCTGGAAATGGAAAAAAGAACACATTGACACCGGTGTGTCAGACCCACCATACTTGCTCCGGACACTGCGAGAGGGCTGTACAAGCAATGATCACACGCACGGCACAGCGGACACACCAGGAACCGCGGTGTTGGCCGTCGAATGGCGCTAGCTGCGCAGCATTTGTGCACCGCTGCCGTCAGTGTCAGCCAGTTTGCCGTGGCATACGGAGCTCCATCGCAGTCTTTAACACTGGTAGCATGCCGCGACAGCGTGGACGTGAACCGTATGTGCAGTTGACGGACTTTGAGCGAGGGCGTATAGTGGGCATGCGGGAGGCCGGGTGGACGTACCGCCGAATTGCTCAACACGTGGGGAGTGAGGTCTCCACAGTACATCGATGTTGTCGCCAGTGGTCGGCGGAAGGTGCACGTGCCCGTCGACCTGGGACCGGACCGCAGCGACGCACGGATGCACGCCAAGACCGTAGGATCCTACGCAGTGCCGTAGGGTACCGCACCGCCACTTCCCAGCAAATTAGGGACACTGTTGCTCCTGGGGTATCGGCGAGGACCATTCGCAACCGTCTCCATGAAGCTGGGCTACGGTCCCGCGCACCGTTAGGCCGTCTTCCGCTCACGCCCCAACATCGTGCAGCCCGCCTCCAGTGGTGTCGCGACAGGCGTGAATGGAGGGACGAATGGAGACGTGTCGTCTTCAGCGATGAGAGTCGCTTCTGCCTTGGTGCCAATGATGGTCGTATGCGTGTTTGGCGCCGTGCAGGTGAGCGCCACAATCAGGACTGCATACGACCGAGGCACACAGGACCAACACCCGGCATCATGGTGTGGGGAGCGATCTCCTACACTGGCCGTACACCACTGGTGATCGTCGAGGGGACTCTGAATAGTGCACGGTACATCCAAACCGTCATCGAACCCATCGTTCTAGCATTCCTAGACCGGCAAGGGAACTTGCTGTTCCAACAGGACAATGCACGTCCGCATGAATCCCGTGCCACCCAACGTGCTCTAGAAGGTGTAAGTCAACTACCCTGGCCAACAAGATCTCCGGATCTGTCCCCCATTGAGCATGTTTGGGACTGGATGAAGCGTCGTCTCACGCGGTCTGCACGTCCAGCACGAACGCTGGTCCAACTGAGGCGCCAGGTGGAAATGGCATGGCAAGCCGTTCCACAGGACTACATCCAGCATCTCTACGATCGTCTCCATGGGAGAATAGCGGCCTGCATTGCTGCGAAAGGTGGATATACACTGTACTAGTGCCGACATTGTGCATGCTCTGTTGCCTGTGTCTATGTGCCTGTGGTTCTGTCAGTGTGATCATGTGATGTATCTGACCCCAGGAATGTGTCAATAAAATTTCCCCTTCCTGGGACAATGAATTCACGGTGTTCTTATTTCAATTTCCAGGAGTGTATATTGCGGGAAGTGAAAGCCCTTCCTTGCGCTTGGACCTCTTCCTCCCGAACGCGTCGTCGGGAGGAGGTAATTTTAGCTAGACTCCGGATAGGGCACTGTCTTTTTAGTCATCGACATCTTTTAAGCGGCGATCCTCCCCCACTCTGTCCCCACTGCTCTCAGCTGTGGACGGTAAGACACCTTTTAATTGAATGCCCCTATTTTAATCCGTTACGCTCCCGTCTACAGCTATCGCCTGATCTATCGTCGATTTTAGCAGATGACACGCGCTCAGCTTACCGCGTTCTACAGTTTATTAGTGACAGTGAAATGACGTCAGTCATTTGAAGCTTTTTTTGGGGACAACCAACCCCTTTCTATAGTGGATTTTTAAGCATTCCTTCTGCCTTTAGTTTCTCAAATTTTATGACTTTGTTCCCATTGCTGCTGATTTTAAATTTCGTTTTTTTCCTGTTTTCTACGTCACGGGCTGGGCGCTAATGACCATAGAAGTTTTGCGCCCTAAAACCACAAACAAAAAAAAAAAAAAGTAAATCTATACTCGATGTTAACAAATTTCTCTTGTTCAGAAAGGCTTTCCTTGCCATTGCCAGTCTACATTTTATATCCTCTCTACTTCGACCATCCTTAGTTAATTTGCTCCCCAAATAGCAAAACTCATTTACTACTTTAAGTGTCTCATTCCCTAATCTAATTCCCTCAGTACCACCCGACTTAATTCGACTATATTCCATTATCCTGGTTTGGTTTTGTCGATGTTCATCGTATACCCTCCTTTCAAGAGACTGTCCATTCTGTTCAACTGCTCCTCCAAGTCCTTTGGACATTTCACTCTCGAATGCCTTTGTTGTGACGTATTTCGTATCCGTTTATTCGTTGTTTTCATTTCTGTGAGATGTGTGCGTGGTATCTCCCCAGCTCTCACCTTTCATCAGATGTACTTGCGACGGGAACGTATTCTTACCACATGACTCGCGTTCTATAACCAGAGTATAGCATGACAACTGCCAAGACTACAGAAAGAGAACAAACATTTCAACGACCGGACGAACAGTTCATAATGTTCCAGAGAGAGGAAAAAAAAAAAAAAGTGAGGTAGTTTTGAATACGACGCTCCCGCGGGGCAGTACAACACCGTATCCACTGTACCACGACGCTACTTTTATACCCAGGTGCTCTGTACTACTATTGTTGTTCTTGGACTTTTCATTGTTTATATTTTTTCACGGTCTAGCACACCTTCTCGCTGTTTGCATGTTTGATCTGTATTCAGTGTCCGCGGCTCGTTGTCTTGCGGGAGCGTTCTCGCTTCCCGCGCACGGGGTCCCGGGTTCGATTCCCGGCGGGGTCGGGATTTTCTCTGCCTGGAGATGACTGGGTGTTGTGTGTCTTTATAATCATTTCATCCTCATTCACTCGCAAGTCGCCGTAGTGGCGTTAAAGAACTTGTGGAGCGGCGGCCGAACCGCCCCGCAAGGGGTCTCCCGGCCACCAATGCCATACGCCCATTGTTATTATTCATTATCTGTGTTCAGTTTATGACTGACTGTCCGTGCGATGCGGAGTTTCCATTGTGAGGAGAGCTGGCGCACGAGGCCCACTCGGGAATGACGCACAGCGCGTGCCGTCTATGGCGGGGAGCGAATAACTATTACAGGCGAGTTTAGTAGTTGGTGGCTGCGTGTTTACGTGCGTGCTAGCTCTGTACACCCACCTTTGCAGAGCTCCTTTCCAATTACATATCGATTTCCCGTGGAGCCTGCACGGAGCCGCGCGTTCGCGAAGTGTGGCGCACCCGTGTATCTTGTTGGCTCCCGTTGGCGTGCGCGTGGTGCAGGTGCGGTTCTTGCGCCTCGCTGGTCAACGTACAAATGCGCCTTCGGAATATGTTACCTGCTCGATATTGCTCCACAAGTTCGTAAACAGACCCCACCGCGATGTTTCCGCGCTGTGACGTCAGAAACTCGGCTCGCTCAGCGTTCGCCATCACTGTCCGTGTAGCGGACGGCTGTAGGGAGCGCCAGTACGGTTTCTGGCCGCTGCGCCACGCCGCATTACGTAACGTGATTTGCCGGCTTCCGCGGGTCTTCGTCGAGGCATGAGCTGAAGCCTGCGGGGATCGGCGGCCACGCCGGCTTCTGTGTGCGGCCACAGGTCTGCGGCGCGCGGACGCTCAAGCTGGGTCCACACCTGCCGATACGTCACCGTCCTCCCACACTACACTACACTACACGGCACGTCAACGTCTTGACGTCGCGCCTGGTTCGTAAAATACTCGCCAGAGGCGCTGTTTCGTACTTCGTCGTAGATACTCACAAAATGCCGAAATTGATTTTAAAACAGCTCACAGCGATTGCTGTTGAACTTGACGGTAGGCCTTTCACACGAATCACCCGAGTACAAACGACAGCTCCGGCAATGCATTGCCCCTTTTATACCTTGTGTGCGCGCGATACTGCCACCGCCTGCATCTGTGCATATCGATGTTCCGTGACGTTTGTCAGCCGATCGTTGTGTCCTCTGGCGCAGAGTTAAAACGAACAAGAGTTGTCCGTGAACGCCCTCGAATCGAGCGATGTACGTGCCCGGAAGAATGAGCCGCTACAGTCGCCGTGTGTGTACTGTACTGTAGTGTACTGAACTTGGGTGCCGGCGACCTGCGCGTTCACAGGCGACGCTGTACAGTTAGGCGGTGCGCTAGCATTAGCGGCTCCGCACCGTACGCAATGCGCTAACGGGCCGGCCAGCATACTAAAATAGTATGCAACTTCCTGTTTCAAAGAACACGTGTATCTCCTGTTCACCTTAATTCTGAGTACATTACACACATTTTCTACAAATGTGTTTACATAGATTTGTCCAGACATTTTCGCTCGACGAAAATTTGTCATTCCAACCTTTCAATAAATTCGTAGATAATACACTGAGGCTAGAAAAATGATGCGATACGGATATGCACACTTACAAAACTGGTTCAAATGGCTCCGAGCACTATGAGACTTAACCGCTGAGGTCATCAGTCCCCTAGAACTTAGAACTACTTAAACCTAACTAACCTAAGGACATCACACAGATCCATGCGCGAGGCAGGATTCGAACCTACGACCGTACCGGTCACGCAGTTCCAGACTGTAGCGCCTAGAACCGCTCGGCCACCTCGGCCGGCTGCACACTTACAGACGGCGTGGTATTACCCCGTGCACAAGATATAAAAGGGCAGTGCATTGGCGGAACTGCCGTTTGTAGGCCTACTCGGGCGGTTCGTGTGGATAGGTGCCCGACGTGGTTGTGGCAGCACGGCGGGGACTGACGTACTTTGAACGGGCGCTGGTATTGGGGCCTGGGTGCGTGTGACATTCCATTTCGGAAATCGGTAGGGAATTCAGTATCCCGAGATTCACAAAGCCAAATGTGTGCCGAGAACGCCAAATTTCCGGCAGTACCTCTCACCACGGAAAACGCAGTGGCCGACGGCGTCCACTTAACGACCGAGAGCAGCAACAGCGTTTCCGTAGAGTTGTCAGTGCTAACAGACAAGCAACACTGCGTGAAATAACCGCAGAAAACAACGTGGGACGTGCGGCTAGCGTATCGGTTAGGACAGTGCGGCGGAATTTGGAGTTAATGAGGTATGGCAGGAGACGAGCGGCGCTTGGACGCTGGTCACATGTGCCGCGATTTCCTTTTGTCAGAGCTGTTGCTGGCTGTCACCCCGGATCTCGTAAACAGAGGTCCACGTACCGCCTCAGGGCGCTCACGTACACACTTTCAAAATCGATTCTGGTAATCCGCATCTAGTTGCTGGTTTTCCAATTTCGCAACCCATTTCCGCTCCCACGTACACGCAACCGGTTTTGAAACGTGCTTGGGCTGTCAAGTTTCGTCCTATTTTTAAAACTTACGGATGGAGTGCCGTCTTGCACAGTGAAAGACAAGTAGAAATATTAGAGTGAAGCTGTTCAGACCTCGTCTGATCGAACAGAAATTCCGATTCTGCTGACTAAATCAGAAACTGCAACACCTGTTTTAGCTGTTTTCCAGGCGCCATATTTAAATGGGCTAGCAAATCCGCTTCAGTCCTTAACATGTCAACACGACAGCGAAAAACAGTTTCCTAAATCCGGTTTTCGCCTTTCGGAAGATGGGCCGCATGGAACCACAACTGTTCGCGACTGGTTTGGAGAACACTGTGGACAGATCTGCAGACACGAATCCCGTCAAACATTTACGGGCCATAACCGAGAGGCGAGTTGGCTTACAACGTCCTGCACCGGCAACACAAATTCGGTCCGTGCCACGTGCAGTTGCTAGACTACGCCGGGCAAAAGGAGGCTCTGCGCGGCGTCGGGAGACGCCCCGTGACTTCTGCCGCCTCCGTGTAAGAGAGTGCATCGTGTCAGGCTACGTTTGGCTACCGCGGCACTACAAACAATTGTTTCCTCGAGAGTGACCTAATATCTTTGCTGTTGCTTTGTGAACTGTGTATTTAGTTAACACGGCGAGACACGGTATAAAATTTTCGGAAGATGAACCCTCCACGGAGATACATAACTAACACCAAATCGATAGTTTTTATGGGCTAGTACGTGCAATGCTTTTAACACTAGGGATGTTGTGTTTCGGTGGACACGAACTCAAGACATTCAACTAAAGCTTCAGTGATTTGAACTCTACAGTTCTGGTCAGTACCACTTTCTCGACACTGCCATTATGATTCTATGTACGACACGAAGAACATTTTTCCAAAACTACGTATCTGGCACATGACTGAAAAATTAGCTTTATAATGCCGATGGCAACTTTAGGCAGACTGTGTTGTGTGTGTAAACACACTATTAGTCTTCCACACCTACTGGCAAGCATCTAGGTGGTTTAGCCATAATCTGCGCGAATGTTCAGTACGTACGCACTATATATAGTGCTATTGCCAAGCGCAACAAAGCGAATATACTTTAAGAAGAAAAAAAAGCAAAAAAAAATCACGCACCACTAAGGAATTATCCGAATCCCAATGGGACGTAAATAGGTAGACGCCGTATACACGTACACAGCAACAAGTGATCACAATTTCGGAAAAACTGTACAATTAATTCAGCACAAAGAGCTTCACAGACTGAGCAGGTCAATAATGCGCTGCTCTACCTCCGGGCCTTAGCGTTGATTTATAGAGTTGTTTGATGTCCTCCAGAGGTACATCGTGTCAAATTCTGTCCAACTGGCGCGTTAGATCTTCGAAATCCGTGGCAGGTTGGAGGACGCTGCCCATAATGGTGCAAACCTTCTCAGTTGGCGAGAGATCGGGAGACCTTGCCGGCCGAGGTAGGTTTTGGCAAACGCGAATACAAGCAGTAGAAACTCTCTTTTGTGCAGGAGAGCATTATCTTGCTCAAAGATACCGGGTGATCAAAAACTTAGTATAAATTTGAAAACTGAATAAACCACGGAATAATGTAGATAGAGAGGTACATATTGACACACATGCCTGCAATGTCATGGGGTTTTATTATAAACCAAAGAAATACAAAACTTCAAAAAGTGTCCGACAGATGGCGATTGATCTGATCAGAATAGCAATAATTATCATAACAAAGTAAGACAAAGCAAAGATGATGTTCTTTACAGGACATGCTCAATGTGTCCACCATCATACCTCAACAATAGCTGTAGTCGATGAATAATGTTGTGAAGAGCACTGTAAAGCATGTCCGGAGTTATGGTGAGGCATTGGCGTCGGATGTTGTCTTTCAGCACCCCTAGACATGTCGGTCGATCACGATACACTTGCGACTTCAGGTAGCCCCAAAACCAATAATCGCACGGTCTGGGGCCTGGGAGGCCAAGCGTGACGAAAGTGGCGGCTGAGCTCACGATCATCACCAAACGACGCGCGCAAGAGGTCTTTCACGCGACTAGCAACAAGGGGTGGAGCCCCATCCTGCATAAACATCGTACGTTCCAGCAGGTGTTTATCAGCCAGGCTGGGGACGATGCGATTCTGTAACATATCGGCGTACGTCTCAACCGTCACGGTAGCAGTTTTGTTGTCCAGCGGGATCTGTCGGACATTTTGTGAATTATGTTTTTTCCTTTGGTTCTAATAAAACACCGTGTCATTCCAAACACGTGTGTCAATTTTGTACCTCTCTATGTACATTACGACGTGATTTATTGAGTTTTTAAACGTATACTGACTTTTTGATCACCCGGTAGACTGGTTAAAAGCTTCGGAGCTGAGGGAGTTGGCGGTCTACGTAGAGTGTAACGAGGCAGGCAGCACCCAGCAGAATGGAAGTGGCGGATGAGTTGTGAGAGCCGTTACGGAGGAACGCGCGCGGTCCGCTGCTCTTGGCAGACTGGTGTGCTGCGGCGCCGCGCCCTCTACCGCTGTCCCCCCCAGGGGGTCCACAACTCTTTTGTGGATACGTGCGTGGCGAGCACGGGGCCCCGAGCCATTGCAGCCTTCTTTCTCTCCCGGGCTGCATTTCCTTTCCCTTCCCCTCCTTTCCCCTCCATGCTCCTTTCCCCTCGCCCTCTCCTCTCCCTCTCTTGGTGTCCTTGATTATGTTGGCCCCGCTATCCTCCTGGTTCTGTTGGTTTTACACTCCGGCTTTGTTACGTAATCATCTCCTCCTTTTGGCATTCCTTGGTCCCCCTCTGGGGTTTGACCTCCATTACAAAATTTCTCCTCCGTAGTGTGAGCCATTTGGGGAAGAGCACCTTACCTAGTGTCTCCGACGTGCGCCCTCCTAGTACATTCCACCTTTTCTTCCACGTCGTTGTCTGATGCTAGGGTGCATAGCCAGCACGGTAGCCAGTCCTGTGGTGGGGTCGCTATGTACCCTTTTGGTTGAGCCCCCTGAACACACAGGGATCACACTTCTGATACCTGAGCTGTGACCTCCTCGTGCATGCCTTGGAGTGGTTGCTCGTCATCCTGGAGCATCGGAACTCCCGGCAATGGCCGCCGTGCGAGACGGCCCTTGCTGTGGCTGGGTGGCGCCCGTGAGCAAAGCCCCTGATCGGAGTGGGTGGTATCAGGGCGGACGCTATGCAGATGAAACACATGTGGGTCCAAAACTCTGGCCGTTCTTCTGCGGCCGTCTCTCTGCGTGGAACTGATTCCTCAAGTGCTGCTTCTCTTGCCCCTTCGGCCTTCCCTTCCGTGGCTACCCCCTGGGAAGAGGGTCAGGCCCGTCGTCTAGGGGCAAAACCTTTCCCCCGTTATCTAGTTTGCACCAGGACTGATGGAGATACTTTCACCAGTGTCAAACCTTTATTCTTTGTGGAACACATTGAAGACTAGTTTGGCGAAGTGGACTCCCTGAGCAAGATGCGGTCGGGTTCGTTGCTGATAAAAACTGCTTCAGCTGCCCAATCTGCAGCCCTTCGTGCCTGTACCCATCTTGGCACAATTCCTGTGTCCATTACCCCTCACCAGTCTCTAAATATGGTACAAGGTGTGATTTTTCACAACGACCTCATCCTTCAAACTGATGTGGAACTTCGAACTTTGGGACAATCTCGGACGGCGGGGTGTTCACTTTGTTCGGCGTGTTCAGAAGGGTCCTCAAGACAATTGTATTGATACTGGTGCCTTTATCCTGGCCTTTGAAGGGGATACCCTTCCTGAGAGAGTTAAGATTATGGTCTATCGCTGTGATGTGAAGCCGTACATCCCACCTCCTATGAGGTGTTTTAAGTGCTTGCGTTTTGGCCACATGTCTTCCCGCTGTTTCCAGGCCCCTCTCTGTGGTGGCTGTGGACGTCCACTCCATGAGGGGAGTCCCTGTGTTCCCCCTCCTGTATGTGTAAATTGTCATGGTAGTCATTCTCCACGTTCACCAGATTGCCCAGTATATAAGAAGGAAAAAAGATACAAGAGTATAAATCCCTCGATCGTTTAACCTACACGGAGGCCCGTAAGAAATATGCACGATTTCACCCTGTGTCCCTGACATCTAGTTACGCCTTGGTTACATCTTTACCCCTTCCTCCCCCTTCCTTACCCCCATCCTGGACCCCTCTCCTTCCCCCCCCCCCTCCCCTGCGGCTCCCACACCTTCTCCTGTGGACGCTGCTCTCCCTCCCCAGCCGGAGAAGTGTCCCACTCCTTCGGCGTCTGCCGGTCAAGGGCGCCTCTCCCGGGATGCCCCTTCCCGGCACCTTCCAGGTCAAAGGTCTGCTGCCGCGCGGCGCCCGCGACAGCCGCGGTCTGTCGGCCCCCAGGTCGCCCGGTCTCTTTCTGTTCCTGATCTTGCTGCAGCTGGCTCCTTCATGTCACACAGCCCTCCTCGATCTCAGCCTGAACGGAAGAAGAAACATAAGTCCCGGGACAAAGAGCCTCTGGTGTCACCGGAGGTCCCTTCCCCGACTTCACAACCGGATTCTGACCTGTCGGGTCAGACCCGGCGGTATGACTGGATTTAGCGTGTTCAGCCCTCATTTAAACCATCGTTCTGTGGTTCTCCAATGGAACTGTAATGGATACTATCGTCACCTTCCGGAATTGAAATCCCTTCTTTCGTCCTACTCTGCAGCTTGTGTGGTTCTCCAGGAATCTCATTTTACTGATGCTCACTCACCGACCCTCCGTGGGTTCCGTGTTTTCTGTCGAAATCGGGTCGGACCCTTGCGGGCTTCTGGTGGCGTTTCTACGTTGGTCCGTACAGACATTACTAGCACGTGAATTCCTCTCCACACTACATTGGAAGTGGTTGCTGTTAGGGTCCACTTCGACTCTGCAGTCACAGTTTGCAATCTTTATCTCCCTCCTGACAGGACTCTTACACCCGCTGCCTTAACCACCCTGCTTCAGCAACTTCCTCCTCCCTTCCTCCTCCTTGGGGATTTTAATGCTCATCATCCCTTGTGGGGCAGTGCCTTTCCATCTAGACGAGGTCTTCTTATAGACCAATTTATTGCAGACCACGACCTATGCCTTCTTAATGATGGCTCCCCTACTCATTTCAGTGCCGGTCATGGTACCTTTTCTGCCATTGATCTTTCTCTTTCTTCTCCCTCTCTCCTCCCTTCATTACACTGGTCGCCACACGACGACCTTTGTGATAGTGACCATTTCCCGTTGATTATCACGCTCCCTTCCCGCTCCCCGATGGACAGGTTACCTCGGTGGTCTTTCCACCGCGCCGATTGGCCTCTATACACTGCACAGGTCGAGTTTTCTCCCTCTTTGTCGGGTTGTATTGATGACGTCCTACGTGACGTGTCTGACGCGATTGTTCGCGCTGCTAGCCTTGCTGTCCCGCGCTCATCTGGACAATTTCGTCGTCGGCAAGTCCCGTGGTGGAGTACGGCCATTGCCATTGCCATCTGTGATCGCCGTCGAGCTTTGCAACACTTTAAGAGGCACCCATCCGTAGCCAGCCTTACTACCTTTAAACGCCTCCGTGCTAAAGCCCGTTATTTAATCAAACAGGGTAAGCGGATATGTTGGGAACGATTCGTTTCTTCCCTTGGTTCTACTGTCCCTCTGTCACGGGTATGGGCTACACTTCGCTCTCTCCAAGGTTGCCATCGGCAGTCCACCCTCCCAGGCCTTCACCTCCCAGATGGCATTTGTACGGAGCCATCAGTTCTTGCAGAACATCTTGCGACCCATTTTGCAGTGGCGTCAGCATCAGCCTCCTATCCAGCTGCTTTCCTTCATCAAAAACAGCTGGCTGAAGCTTCCACCTTATGTTTCACCCATTGTGAGTCAGAATCTTACAACGAATCTTTTACTGAATGGGAATTTCTTTCTGCTCTATCTTCTTCTCATGATACGGCCCCTGGCCCAGATTCAATTCATAACCAACTGCTTCAACATCTCAGTGCTCCACAATGGCAACATCTTCTTCGGGTGTTTAACCGTATCTGGCTCCAGGGTGACTTCCCTTCTCAGTGGAGGGATAGCATTGTGGTTCCTGTCCTTAAGCCTGGTAAGAACCGCCTATCTGTTGACAGCTATCGGCCAATTAGTGTGACTAATGTTGTTTGTAAGTTACTTGAACGGATGGTAGCCCGTCGGCTCAATTGGGTCCTCGAATCTCGGGATCCATTGTCGCCTTACCAGTGTGGCTTTCGAGAGGGACGGTCTTCAATCGATCATTTACTTCGCTTGGAATCCGCAGTTCGGCAGGCTTTTTCCCAGCGCCGCCATTTGGTTGCAGTGTTTTTTGACCTTCGCAAGGCTTATGACACGGCCTGGCGCCATCACATCTTACTAACCCTTCATCAGTGGGGTCTTCGGGGCCCACTCCCGATTTTTATCAGCCAGTTCCTGATCCATCGGTCATTCAGAGTCCGAGTTGGTACTGCTTTTAGTTCTCCACGGATCCAGGAGACGGGCATCCCACAGGGTTCTGTCTTGAGTGTCCTTCTTTTCCTCATTGCTATCGATGGACTTGTGGCCTCTGTCGGTCCCTTGGTCATCCCTGCCCTGTATGTGGATGATTTCTGCATTTGGGTTAGTTCCTCCTCGATGGCATCTGCAGAACGGCAGCTCCAGGTAGCTATATGGCGTGCCTCTGCATGGACCCTCTCACACGGGTTTCAATTCTCTCCTTTAAAATCGCGAGTGGTCCACTTCTGTCGCCGTACTACGACCCACCCTGATCCAGAGCTCTATCTCGCTGCACAACGATTGCCTGTGGTCCCACAGTTTCGTTTCTTGGGTCTTCTTTTCGTCAACAAGCTCACTTGGCTGCCTCATATCAGACTCCTGAAGGTAGGATGTTTCCGTAAACTCAATGTCCTTCGCTTCCTTGCCCACTCCTCTTGGCGTGCGGACCGTTCCCTCCTCCTCCGTCTTTATCGTGCTCTAGTTGTGTCTCGCTTGGACTATGGTTGTCAAGTTTATGGTTCAGCTGCTCCTTCCACGCTGCACGTGCTGGATCCAGTCCACCATCGTGGTATCCGTTTGGCCACCGGTGCATTCCCTACTAGCCCTGTTGATAGTCTCCTGGTTGAAGCTGGATTCCCCCCCCCCTCTTTCTGTTCGGCGGTCCCAGCTTCTGGTGTGTTATGCACTCACTATCCGTTCTTCTCCCACTCATCCTTCCTATTCTATCCTGTTCCCAGACCATGGACGTCGCCCACCCGACTCCCGCCCTCGGGCGGGTTTACCGGTTGGGCTGCGCCTTGCGTCTCTTTGCCGTGATTTTCAGCTTCCTTCTTTGTCCTGTCTTCCCAGCTCCCTCCCCTCCACCCCTCCTTGGTTAGTTCCTCGGCCTCGAATTCGGATGGATCTCCGCCGAGGTCCGAAAGATTCCATCCCCCCGGTGGTGTTCCGTTTATTTTTCCGCCAAATTTTATGGGAGTTTCGGGATGCTGTTGTTTTTTACACTGATGGCTCTAAATCTGCTGATCATGTTGGGTATGCCTTCACGTCCTCTGTTGGAACGGAAAGTCATCTGCTGCCACCTACATGTGGGGTGTTTACTGCGGAATTGATGGCAATTTCCCAGGCCCTTACCTTTATTAAACAATCGCAACACAACCGCGTTTTGTTATGTACGAACTCGATGAGTGGCCTTCTTGCTATTGACCGGTGTTTTTCGCGCCATCCCTTGGTCTCTGCCATCCATGACCATCTCGCTGATATTCACCGTGCTGCTTGTTCCATTGATTTCTTATGGGTCCCGGGCCATGTGGGTATCCCGGGTAATGAGCTCGCTGATCGTTTGGCTGGGGGAGCAGTTACTTACCCGCGTTTTCTGTAACCCCTCCTGCAGCGGATTTACGGCTTCACATTAAATCCCACTTCGCACAGTCATGGGCCAATTCTTGGGAGGCTGCTCCCCGGTCTAATAAACTTCGTGCAATTAAGGTGACACCGGGCCCGTGGCGTTCTTCCTTTCGCCTCTCCCGAAAGAACTCGACCACACTGTGTCGTCTCCGCATCGACCATACCAGGCTGACCCATGGTTTTCTTTTGCGTGATGAGCCACCCCCACTATGTGGTTGTGGAGCCTTCCAGTCAGTAGCCCACATTTTGGTTGAATGCCCCCTTCTTTTGGCTCTGCGTGCTAAGTGCAGACTCCCCCACACTTTACCTTTGATGTTGGCTTCGATTCCCGGATGGTCTCTCTGGTTCTCGGTTTCCTCCGGGAGAGTGGTTTTTATTCTCAGTTTTAAGGTTTTTAATCTCTCTCTGGTGTTGGGGCAGGGCGGTGAGTGTTTGGGTGTCTCCGACTGTAGGCAGTGTTCGGAGATTCCCGATTCACCTCCCTGACCGAAATCCTCTTTTCTTCTCCTTTTACTTTGTTTTTACCCTTTTATTTTTAAGGCTTGGTTAGTCTTTCTATTCCCATACGTACTTTCTACATTTTAGCAGTTGTACCTTTTAAGTCACAGGTGGTCTTACCTATGCTGCTTCAGCATAGTGTTGGGTTCGTTCTCTTGCCGAGTTCCCTCATTTTGTTTTTTACCAATGACAACATGACTGCCCTTTTACGTTTCTCCCTTTTTCCGTTTTATTGTTCTGACTTTACTAAGTTGTCCCATTAGCGGAATGGAGCCTATTTGAAACAAGGGACTGATGACCTTGCTGTTTGGTCCCTTAAACCTCAAACAACCAACCAACCAACCAACCAATCTACCGCTGTCGTCCCCAGGCTCCTGCCTCCTGCTGTGGGCCTACAGGCGACGCGAGCCGCGCTGTGTGGGTGGCCACTCTGAAAACCCCGCTAAGGAATTAGTCTGAAATATACCAGGTGATTATAATTAAACTTTTCCTGTTTAAAACTAATTACCGTACGAGTACCAAATGTGGTAGCATTATGGGTGCACGATTGCCATGCGTCGCAGCTCCACCGTCCAGTTCGGACTCCGGCCGCCTGGTGCCGTGGTCAGTCACCGTGGTTCAGTCTGTCACACCTGACCGGTCGCAGTGCCCTTGTTGACACGAGCCTGGACAAGAGGAGGAGACCGTTGCTCCTGAAGCTCTTGTTATCAAAACGACAGTAAGGCTGCGGCTGCACTTGGAGGATATCGCCGGCTCAAAGGATTGCGGAAGGGTCCTGTTTCTCCACCTGCTGTGCGGAGCACGACGAAGAAGGTGGAATCGACTGGACAACTGGACGTCTGTCCGGGGAGAGGGAGGCGACCGGCTGCTCCACAGGTGGTAGTCGAGACCGCTGGACAGTTCCCCAACGTCAGGCAGAGCGCGTGCTGTGTCGCGACAGTCGGACATACCGCGGTGCACTGTACGGGAGGTGCTTCGAACCGTTCTGAGATCGTATCCGTGCAAGACCCGTGTCGTACAGCAGCCTGCACCACAGGGCGCACAGCGACCTGTTGACTCCGCTGTCCACTTTCTCGCAAGGATTGACGTTGACGAGGGCTGGTCCTGGACCGTCCTGTGGACAGGCGAAGCTCATTTTTCTGTGACGGGTGAGGCCGACACACAACTGCCGACTGTAGGAATCTTCACCGCCAGTCACTGTGCACAAAGTCCCTCTGTATGGTGAACGTGTTGCCGTATGGTGTGGGTTCACGGCTACGTTCGTCATTGGCCCATTCTTTTTTAAACAGGTTGGTACTCGAGGAACAAAGACGTGCAGTGTGAGTGGCCAGCATTATTGCGATATCCTTCGCTAGCATGTGATGACCGGCCTGCAAGAGAGAGACGCATTATCAGCTGATCGTTTCCAAGTGTTCGACCGGCACCATCACACTGGTTGTGGGGCTACCTGAAGGACTGGGTTTGCCAGGGTAACATTCGCACATGTGCTGATCTGAAGCGCAGCGTATCAAGAGAGGTAGCCAGCACACATGTGGACATGCTCCGTTCTGCCGTGCAGAATGCAATCCTGCGCTTTCAGGCTCTTCCGGACACTGATGGGCGTCAATTGAGCCCCATTTGTGGCAGTAATGGTGGCGGCATCTATTGGTATGATGTTCCGCAGCATCACACTTAAAGTGTCTCCATTGAACTGATCCTCCACTATTTCTCTTCCCCTTCTCCTTGACATTAATGCTACCAAGTTTGGTCCTCTTAAGGTAATCACTTTCCGCACTACAACGTGCTAAATAGGGAAAGTTCAGTCATAACCATCCGGTATATGTGAGGAAGAACGTCTATTCCAAACTGTTGCTCACCTACGGGAGGAGGGTGGTAAGTGCCGAAAAATTATTAATGCTCCATGCCAAGGACTTCGGAGGACCCGCAAAAGCAGCGGACAGTCAACTGAGAAGCGGCGCCCACAGCTGGCCGTTGTCATAAAAAGAAAATGATTATTCGGAATATCTGTGTATTTCTTTTATTTAAGTTTGTATCGGTATAATTGCGCCGGCGCAAACCTACTGCAGTTAACATCCATATTTTAAAAGTCAGTTACGAATTGATGAGTTCTGTGTGGCGGAACAGCCGTAAGTTTGTTGAAGGAATACGGCAATGCATTGGTTGTCATTTTGTTCGTCGCTTTCTCCGCAGACGAAGTGGGATTGTTTTAACTACAGGGCGGAGTTTCCCTTTTCTTGCATTAATGCCTGCCTGTAACAGTCGGTTATTCTTAGTAGACGTCTGGTTGCGATCTACGTTCAGGCTTTTACAGAATAGTGAATTACAACGAACTGTGGATACTTGGAGTACTGTTTTAGTCGAGAGTTTGCGACTGGCAGTCTTAGTGATAGCACTACTTTTTAGGAGCTGTCGGATCGAATGGTTTATTTTATTTCTTTTATTTACCCAAAATTTCACTCGGTTCTAACAGCTTAAACATCTGAACGTCCGACCTCCACCTGGCGTAGAAATGAACGAGCGGAATGTGTGCGACTGTAACTCACTACATGAGTTTTGTCTGTTATCAACGTTTTGTAACACACAGGTCTTTTGCACTTTGGTATTCACTGCGTATCTCTGCTGCGTTAAGCAAAAGTGAAGAAAAATAAATGGTTATTTTATGTAAAAACGGGACATCAGGGAGAGAGACGGATGCCATCTGTACTACTACTACTACTACTACTACTATGACTACGTTTTAATGTTGTTACCAAAGATCTCGATAAGTACTCGATCCATTTACTTCAGGTTTTTATACGATACTGTATAAGCGCTCGGACGGACTTGGGTTATTTAATTTTTAAACTATGTAATACATATTTAACATAAGGAGGAGAAACAAGAGCTTTTAGCTCTTAAAGTATGCGTTTTGGAGCCCATGTTTACCGGGCAAATTCCTTGTTTTGGTCCACACTACCACCTCTGAAAGCTGCCTACCCAACGGCCTTGGCAACAACACTACCGGTACAGGTATTACACAGTCAGAGGTGTCAGCACGAGTTTCCCTTACAACCTTAGACTCGCACGTTTCCGGTACGGGGACCCTTACCTCATATTCATACATTAGTGCTCCTCCATCATCCAAGATAGTGCCGGCCCCGGTGGCCGAGTGGTTCTAGGCGCTTCAGTCCGGAACCGCGCGACTGCTACAGTGGCAAGTTCGAATCCTGCCTCAGGCATAGATGTGTGTGATGTGGTTAGGTTAGTTAGGTTTAAGTAGTTGTAAGTTGTAGGGGGCTAATGACCTCAGAAGTTGAGTGGCATAGTTCTCAGAGACCCACCATCCTCGATAATTTGTAACATCGCCACCGACTCATCCTGTACATTACCCACACATTTAAGGGCGCCTGCGCCTATAACTTTGGCGCTCTGTAGCGTCATCGGATGACGGTTCCGGACGCTTCTCTCTGCAACTCCTAGACGTTTGTAACGGGAGTCTCCGAAAACCCTGTATACAGAAGGACGGAGCACAGAGATGCGGCAGAGAGCCGTGCAGTAAATCACGGATTTTACGTATTTTGTCATTTGTCACACTTTCTATGAACGAGTCGTCAAAGTAGGAGGATTTTGAGCTGATAAAAAAAATTAGGCTAAAAAGAAATTTCTACGCCGTTGTACGACGTAATAGGCCAGAGGCGGGGGTGATCACATTCTGTGTGTACGTGTGGCTTGCGAGACTGTGACGGGCTGTTGTGGTGGGTGGACGGGAGGCAGGTGGTGAGTGAGTGAGTGGCGCGGGCCGCGCTATTCCCGGCAGGCCGGCTCGCTCAATTAGCGGCGCCGCGGCCGCTTTTAGCCGCGAGGTCTGCGAGCGTGGGCGGAGGAGGAGGAGCCGGAGCCCGCGGCGTGGGTGGGAGGACCAGAGCAGTGGAGGCCGCGCGTGCCACGGGCGGAGGTCCCCAGCCGGCCGCAGCGTCACACCACGCCGGCTTCCGAGGCGCCACCGGGCTCTGCCGGACAGCACAGGAACACGGCACGAACTTCCGAGAACGAAAATCCAGCCAAAGTTGCAAATCTTTTTCATTTCATGCGATGACAAGTTTCGGGCCGAGACCTATTTTCAAATCAACACGACAAAGTCGAAAATGGCATTTCGGAAGATGTCAACAAAATGTGTAATGTACCGGGTGATCAAAAAGTCAGTATAATTTTGAAAACTTAATAAACCACCGAATGACATGGGGTTTCATTAGAACAAAAAAAAGAAAACAAAGTTCACAAAATGTCCGACAGATCGCGCTGGACAGCAAAACTGCTACCGTTACGGGTGAGAGGTAGACCGATATGATACAGAATCGCACCGTCCCCAGCCTGGCTGATAAACACCTGCTGGAACGTACGATATTTATGGATGAAGGCGCTCCACCCAATATTGCTAGACGCGTGAAAGATCTCTCGCGCGCGTCGTTTGGTGATGATCGTATGTTCAGCCGCCACTTCCGTCATACTTGGCCTGCCAGGTCCCCAGACCTCAGTCAGTGCAATTATTGGCTTTGGGGTTACCTGAAGTCGCAAGTGTATCGTGATCGACCGACATCTATAGGGATGCTGAAACACAACATCCGACGCCAATGCCTCACTGTAACTCCGGACATGCTTTACAGTGCTGTTCACAACATTATTCCTCGACTACAGCTATTTTTGAGGTATGATGGTGGACACATTGAGCATTTCCTGTAAAGAACATCATCTTTGCTTTGTCTTACTTTGTTATGCTAATTTTTGCTATTCTGATCAGATGAAGGGCCGTCTGTCGGATATTTTGTGAACTTTTGTGTATTTTTGGGTTCTAATAAAACCTCATGTCATTCCAAGCGCGTGTGTCAATTTGTACCTCTCTATCTACATTATTCCGTGATTTATTCACTTTTCAAATTTATACTGACTTTTTGATCACCCTGTACTTTCACAGTGCATACAAGTAACTATTATATGCCGGCCGCGGTGGTCTAGCGGTTCTAGGCGCGCAGTCCGCAACCGCGCGACTGCTACGGTCGCAGGTTCGAATCCTGCCTCGGGCATGGATGTGTGTGATGTCCTTAGGTTAGTTAGGTTTAAAGTAGTTCTAAGTTCTAGGGGACTGATGACCATAGATGTTAAGTCCCATAGTGCTCAGAGCCATTTGAACCATTTGAACTATTATATCTATGCACTGTGAACGTACATTACACATTTTGTTGACATCTTCGGAAATGCCATTTTCAACTTTGTTGCGTTGATTTGAAAATGGGTCTCGCCCCGAAACTTGTCATCGTACGAAAACAAAAATATTTTCAACTTGGGCTGGTTTCTGTTTCATTTATAACCACTAGACACTCCTAACAGGCACGCGCTAGTCCTGCCGAAACACCGTCTCTGCTCCCCACAATGTTCTCAGCTCTCGGAGGGTGAGGACCCACACGTTCGTTCACGTACCACACCACGTGTCTACGTAGAGACACGCTGCGAGCTGTTGCCGATGTCGTGGCGCCGCGCCGTCTCTAGCCGAATTCCACTGTCCACGCCTCCTTACGCCCCTTGACTCTCATTTTCTTTTCCAGAGCCCGCACTGATATTCGGTACTTTCCAGCTCTCGTGGAGCTGATGGGCGTGAGATTTTAATAAATCCTGTGTCTCGTCTCCAACTGAAACCTCCCTCCCCAGACGCATATTTCGATGTTGTTGTTGTTGTTGTTGTTGTTGTGGTCTTCACTCCTGAGACTGGTTCGATGCAGCTCTCCATGCTACTCTATCCTGTGCAAGCTTCATCATCTCCCAGTACCTACTGCAGCCTACATCCTTCTGAATCTGCTTAGTGTAATCATCTCTTGGTCTCCCTCTACGATTTTTGCCCTCCACGCTGCCCTCCAATGCTGGTTTGTTGGCCAGCGCAAGTATTTAAACTCAGAAGTGTGTTCCTGGAGCCACTCTGTAGCAATTATTGTTGTGTGGCGTGCCGCATTGTCCTGCTGGAATTGTCAAAGTCCGTCGGAATGCACAATGGACATAAATGGATGCAGCTGATCAGACAGGATGCTTACGTACTTGTCACCTGTCAGAGTCGTATCTACACATACAGGTGCCCCATATCACTCCAACAGCACACGCCCCACACCATTACAGAGCCTCCACCTGCTTGAACAGTCCCCTGCTCACATGTGGGGTCTACGGATTCATGAGGCTGTCTCCATACCCGTACACGCCCATCCGCTCGATACAATTCGAAACGAGACCCGTCCGACCAGGCAACGTGTTTCCAGTCGTCACCAGTCCAGTGTCGGTGTTGACGGGCCCAGGCGAGGCGTAAACTTTTGTGTCGTGGACTCATCGAGGGTACACGAATGGGCCTTCGGCTCCGAAAGCCCATATCGATGATGTTTCGTCGAATGGTTCGCTCGCTGACACTTGTTGATGGTCCAGCACTGAAACATGCTGCAATTTGCGGAAGGGTTGCACTTCTGTCACGCTGAACGATCTTCTTCTGTCGTTGGTCCCGTTCTTGTAGGATCTTTTTCCAGCCACAGCGATGGCGGAGATTTGATGTTTTACCGGATTCCTGATATTCACGGTACACTCGTGAAATGGTCGTAAGGGAAAATACCCACCTCATCGCTGCGTCGGAGATTCTGTATCCCATCTCTCGTGCGCCGACTATAACAACACGTTCAAACTCACTTAAATCTTGATAACCTGCCATTGTAGCAGCAGTAACCGATGTAACAACTGCGCCAGACACTTGCTGTCTTACACAGGCGCTGCCGACCGCAGCGCCCTATTCTGCCTGTTTACATCTCTCTGTGTTTGCATATGCATGCCTATTGCAGTTTCTTTGGCGTTTCAGTGTATAATTAGGGACTGACATAGGACGAGGAAAGAATGAAGATGCAGACGGTAAATTTCTCGTGGAGCATAAATACGGAGTCTATGGAAATAAAAATTCCGCGAGATCTAATGCAGACAGACGGATGTTTCCGTTCAAGACGAGGCTCGGAGTCCGGCGCTCAATTTATGAAGAGCTCGGCAGCCATCACATCCAGCAGAGTTGGAAAACGCTCGAGGAATATTTGTGTCTGACGGAATATCGGTGCGGTCTCTGAAGAACAGAAGAGTGGTTAGCGACGGGAGTCGAGGTCAGCTGCAAACAGAGGCTCGAGACGGACAGTCCGGGATTATGAAATGCCTCGAAGAGAACGGTCTATTGACACACAGTCACTACGGATTTAGAAAACATCGTTTTTGTGAAACACAACTAGCGCTTTACGCACGCTAAGTATTGAGTGCTATCGATAAGGGATTTCATATTGATTCCGTATTTGTATATTTCCAGAAGGTGTTTGACACTGTACTACACAAGCGGCTTGTAGTGACATTGCGTGCTTATGGAATAACGTATCGGTTATGCGACTGGATTCGTGATTTCCAGTCAGAGAGGTCACAGTTCGTAGTAACTGACAGAAAGCCACGGCCGATTTGTGGCGTCCCCCAAGGCTGTGTTACAGCTGCTCTGCTCTTATCTACATGAAAGATTTAGGCGACAATCTGAGCGGCTGCCGCAGGTTGTTTGCAGATGAAATGAAATGTCGTGTGGTTAGGGCCTCCCGCGGGGTAGACCGCTCGCCTGGTGCAAGCCTTTCGACCTGACGCCACTTCGGCGACTTACGCGTCGATGGGGATGAAATGATGATGATTAGGACAACACAACACCCAGTCTCTGAGCGGAGAAAATCTCCGACCCAGCCGGGAATCGAACCCGGGCCCTTAGGATTGACAGTCTGTCACGCTGACCACTCAGCTACCGGGGGCGGACTGTTTGCAGATGACACTGTCGTTTATCGTCTATTAAAGTGATCAAAAGGTGAAAGCAGATTGCAGAAAGATTTAGATGAAGTATTTGCATGGTGCGCAAATTGGCAATTGGTCCTAAATAACGAAAAGTGAGAGATCATTGACACGAGTGCTAAAAGGAATCCGTTAAATTTGGGTTACACGATAAATCAGTCACATATAAACGCCGTAAATCCAATTGAATACCTAGGAATTACTATTACGAACAACTGACATTGAAAGGAACAAACAGAGAATGTTGTGGGCAAGGCTAACCAAAGACTTCGTTTTATTGGCGGGACACTTAGGAAATGTAACAGACCTGCTAAGGAGACCGCTTTACACTACGCTTGTGCGTCCCCTCCCCTCCCACCTCTCCCCTATACAATAATGCTGCGTGGTGTGCGATGCTTGCCAGATAGGATTGACGGAGTACATCGAGAAAGTTCAAAGAAAAGCAGCACGTTTTGTATTATGGCGAAATAGGGGAGAGGTGATACAGGATTCGGAATGGGCATCGTTACAACAAAGGCGTTTTTCGTTGTCGCAGAATCTTCTCAGAAATTTCAATCGCCAACCTCCTTCAATCGCCAACCTCCTTCAATCGCCAACCTCCTTCGAATGCCGACCAACATAGGGAGAAACGATCGTCATAATAAAATAAGGGAAATTAGAACTCGCACGATAGATATACGTATTCGTTTCTTCCGCGCCCTGTTCGAGACTGGAGAAATAAAAACTTATTGTGGGGGTCATTCGATGAACCCCCCGCGAGACGGTCACGTGTGATTTCCAGTGTGTCCACGTAGATCTAGAACAGCTCGGCCGCGCACGCTGGTACTAATCAGTCGTGTCCAGAAAACCTGAGACCTAACAAGCGAGTCGTGTCTGTCTCAGTGACGGAGTGTTGGTCTGTAAGCTCGTGCAGGTATTTTACAGCAGTCCGAATAAAATGCCGTCAGCGCTGTCGAGTTTTGGCAGTGCGAGTGTTCCATTGTGGTAATCTCGACGTCCGCCGTGTCGAGGCCCTGCCGTATCTCCGCCACCTGCCACGTTGCTCGCGACGGTGCAGTTAGCAGCAGCAGGCGGCTGTTATCTCGCAGCCAAACACTGTCCTACGAACGGCCGCCGGTGCAGCGAATCAGTAGCATTCCGGGCAGCAACAGGTGGGCGGCCAGAACACACCGCCCACGCGAGCGCCCCTGCAGCTGGCTCTGTGATCACGGGCGGGCGTCAGCCAGTGAAGTAGAACACTAGGAGACCACAGCGCTTGCGTTCAGCTGCCGAGTCTCTTTTATTACTCTATTCTGGCTTTGGTTTACAAGGACCATACAGCCGACAGTGGTTATACAGTGACAAAGAAATAATGTTGCTGTTATCGTTGTTGTGGTCTTCAGTCGTGAGACTGGTTCGATGCAGCTCTCCATGCTACTCTATCCTGTGCAAGCTTCTTCATCTCCCAGTACCTACTGCAACCTACGTCCTTCTGAATCTGCTTGCTGTATTCATCTCTTGGTCTCCCTCTACAATTTTTACTCTCCAATGCTAAATTTCTGATCCCTTGATGCCTCAGAGCATGTCCTACCAACCAGTCCCTTCCTCTAGTCAAGTTGTGCCACAAGCTCCTCTTCTCCCCAGTTCTATTCAATACCTCCTCATTAGTTATCTGATCTACCCATCTAATCCTCAGCATTCTTCTGTAACACCACATTTCGAAAGCTTCCATTCTCTTCTTGTCCAAACGATTTATCGTCCATGTTTCGCTTCCATACAAGGCTACACTCCGTACAAATACTTTCAGAAACGACTTCCTGAGACTTACATTTCGATGTTAACAAATCTCTCTTCTTCAGAAACTCTTTCCTTGCCATTGCCATATATAATACCCTTTCTACTTCGACCATCATCAGTTATTTTGCTCCCCAAATAGCAAAACTACTTTACTACTTTAAGTGTCTCATTTCCTAATCTAATACCCTCAGCATCACCCGACTTAATTCGACTACATTCCATTATCCTCGTTTTGCTTTTGTTGATGTTCATCTTATACCCTCCTTTCAAGACACTGTCCATTCCGTTCAACTGCTCTTCCAAGTCCGTTGCTGTCTCTGACAGAATTACAATGTCATCGCCGAACCTCAAAGTTTTTATTTCTTCTCCAGGGATGTTAATACCTACTCCGAACTTTTCTTTTGTTTCATTTACTGCTTGCTCAATATACAAATTGAATAACATCGGGGAGAGACTACAACCCTGTCTCACTCCCTTCCCAACCGCTGCTCCCCTTTAGTGCCCCTCGACTCTTATAACTGCCATCTGGTTTCTGTACAAATTGCAAATAGCCTTTCGCTCCCTGTATTTTACTCCTGCCACCTCCAGAATTTGAAAGAGAGTATTCCAGTCAACATTGTCAAAAGCTTTCTCTAAGTCTACAAATGCTAGAAACGTAGGTTTGCCGACAAAGAAATATAATCGCAAAAAACAGAGTAACACAAATTATGAAGTTTACATACGCACACACTCTTGAAGTAAAATAAAACCGCAATTAGACAATCAGTAGAGAGCCTGCGGCAGTGGTGACAAATACAGTGGAGTAGAGTTACAAACAGCACCATACAGCAACATTATGACAAACATGCGAATGCTCTTATAGTAAAAGACAAAACACGTAAGTCAAACAATGTCGTATAACAACACGAGACATGTAGCGTACAGACAGACGTAGTTAAAATAAAAGAAAAACCCAAAATGACAAACACAGTACAATCAACGGTATGTACAATAGCGCCAGTAAAACAGTGACATAAAATGCACAAGAGAGCAATAATGAAAATTTAATGTTCAAATAGAGCTCTGTACGCAAATTAAAACGCAAAATTACGAACCCGATTACGAACCGGCCTGATGCTACGTGGAAATGAAGACCTCGGCGACTCAAAAATTAAATACTCGTGCCGGTGGCTTTCAGATAGTCCGTGGGCGACTTATATTTACCGAAACTGTGCAGTAAAACGGGAATACTGGTTGGAACCCCCCCTCAACCAATTTCTGATACAAGATTGATTGCGCAGTAGTCTGTTTGGAACTTGCCAGTAAGATGTGGTTAAGGTCCACCGCTGCCGCCGTCTCCCTGTGGCAGTGTCCAGACGTGACAGTGTTCAACCGATACAGGAGGACGGGGCAACACCCGTGTCCCAGCCTCGTGCCGTCTACGAAGCTGCACCGAGGCGAACCACGGGAAAGGAGGCGCAGAGTCGGAAAGGGAGTGATGACGGTGTGCGACACTTGTGTGTGTTTGTAGTGTGCAGGAGAGTGTAATGGGTGCGTGTACAGGGGGAAGGCGTAGGAGCAGTTTCCGGGTGCTCAGGGGGTCGCACCGAGACGTGCGTCCAGGGAAGTGGGCACTCGCTCAAACACTTCAGTGAACGTCCCACCATCACAACACTGCCAGTTATGTACCACATGTTCAGTCCACACCGAAGACTCTTAAAGTCTGTAGCTCAGTAACTGAAATTGATAGAGATTTTATTTAAATTGCCTTGTACACAGTCGCTTTAAACACATCAGCTAGATCTGCGCTCCTTAATCTTGCCGTCTTTGGGGCTCGCAGAAGTATGTTACTCTTTTGCGACACACCTACATGTCTCTTTTTTCTCTAGATGCAAAAAAAGCAAACACATGTAGTTCATCTCTTCTTATTATAGAACGACCGAGAGTTACAAATCTCACAAAGTAATTATGTAAGGCTCCTGAATAGAAATATGTGAATAAAAAAAGCGTATGATTCTTTAGCAAGAAAATAAAAAATGAACTTTAACGTCGGAAATTTAAAAGACTTAAAACTTGTGAGATACTTATCGCTGGAGATTTTTGCAAAGTAGACCTGTGCGTGGGCGAACCTTTGGCAGACACACACACACACACACACACACACACACACACACACACACACACACACACACACACACACACACACCTCGCCCTACACATCAGTGAGGCGGGAATCCAGATTTGCACAAGTAGGACGCTGAGACGGGCAGTGGAGTGAGAGTGAGGATCTTTCGTTTTGGAGTATTATGACCGGCTACACGTCTAAATGCTTTTATAATCACTTACAATGATGGGCGATTTCTTGCAAATTGGGCTACTCCGAGAAAAGATTTCGCGATAAATTTATGTTCTACATAAGAAGCCTGTTCCAAAAAAATTCCGGAACGTTAATAATTTCGCGCTAACGGTGTGTTGGAGCGAAATGCGGTTGTCTTCCCGCACACCTCTGTGTTTTTAAGTGTAACCGCCGCAAGTTTCACTGTTGTGTGTCTGTTACTTATTGTTCATTGCTGTGTTGAGTAGAACGTTGCGTCGCACAGTTTGCGCATTTCGAGATGACAGAGTTACAGGAGCAACGCATCTGCATTAAATTTTCCGTGAAACTCGAGATAACCTTTACAGAGAGGCGCCAGATGGTGAAGGACATGTTTAAGCCGTGCTCGGTGTTAAGAGTGGTTTACACGGTTTAAATCTGGCCGGACCGAAGTTAAAGATGACTTTCGTTAAGGATGCGCTTCGACGTCTATCCATAACGCTCGTGTCAGGAACGTCGGCGAATTTGTGCGTGCCATTCAAAGACTGGCGACGATACAGCAGATACAAGAAAATCGCAGATGACACTTCTCGCGATGGAGCAACAATGCTTCCGGAAGAGACTCTGCACAATAAGTAAAAGGTAAGCGAGGAAAGCCGGCCGGTGTGGCCGTTCGGTTCTAGGCGCTTCAGTCTGGAACTGCGAGACTGCTACGGTCGCAGGTTCGAGTCCTGCCTCGGGCATGGATGTGTGATGTTCTTAGGTTAGTTAGGTTTAAGTAGTTCTAAGTTCTAGGGGACTGATGACCTCAGAAGTTGAGTCGCATAGTGCTCAGACCCATTCTTAGCGAGGAAAATTTTTTGTAGACCAAGTTTCAGAATTTTTTTGAACAGGCTTCGTATTTCATTAAGGATATTGGAAGACATTAAAAATCTCGGGACACATCCGACAGGTATTCGTGACCCAATAATGCGTCACGACACGGAGGTTTAGAACCTCTGAGCTGTATAATAGAAATAGGTAATGTTCTACTGTAAGTCTGTACGAAGTAAGTAACCTGTTTTCACAACTCCGCTGAAAGAGCAGCGTTACTGACGTTTACCAATCAAGTAAATAATATTTTGTAAGTCACAGAGAGAAGCGGCGCATGTACTTTAAATCTGTTCGCCCTTCTCACGCACAGAGCGCTGCCAACACTGCAAGTAACGTCGGATTCTGGGAAAGTGAATACCCGGTCCAAAGTATTCGGGAAAGGGACGTAGAGCATTTATTTTAATTTATCAAGGAGACCGGTTTCGACCACTACTGTGGTCATCTTCAAACCATTCAGTAGGAACCTCTTTCTGTTCGAGAATCCAAGAGAAAGAGGTTCCTATTCAATGGTCTGAAGATGACTACAGTAGTGGTCGAAACCGGTCTCCTTGATAAATAAATCGTGATCAAGACTGTTTTTAATAGTAAATATTTATTTTAATAGTTACTGTACGGTAGTCGGGCGAGCTGTTGCGTGGCGCAGGGTGACAGTAATCTGGAAGCGGTGTCGCTCGAAACTGTCTGGGCGCTGAAACAGCTGTCAGTGGGCCGTGTTTTGCAGCCCGTCGGCTCTTGTTTTGAGGCGAGCTGGCGTGTTTACACAGTAGCGGGCGGTGCCCTCGCTCCAGCCTCGGAGGTGTTTGCGAAATCCTGCCACGGGCGCGTCCCCTGCCGGCGAGTCCAAACAAACGTACTCTGAGTCACGCCCTGGCTGTAAACCCCGTCCACACTTGGCCGCCCTGCGTGGCCGAGGCTGCCCCGTCTACGTCACACTCCGCAAGCCACCTAATGGCGTGTGGCGGAGGGCACCAACTGCTCCCTCCAACCCTGTTCCAAACGCGAATGGCTCGCGGGAACAATGGTTGTCGTCGGTAAGCCTGTGTATTGGCTCTAATTTCTCGAACTTTCTACTCGTGTTCGCTACGCGAGACGCATGTAGGGGGAAGTAAAATTGTGTACCCGGTAAGTTCTCTCTAGAAATTTAAGTAGTAAATCTCTGCGTGATGCTCAGCGCCTCTCCTGTAACGTCTGACAGTGGAGTTCAGCATCTCGGTAACGCTCTCTCGCCAGCTAAACGATCCCGTGACCAAACGCGCCGCTCTTCGTCTACTTTCCCCTCTATCTGTTTTATGTGGTCATTCCACTTAAGGTTGCTCTGGATAGTTAGTTACGTCTAAGTATTTTACGGTAGATATCGTTTCCAGCTGTTTGTCATCAATAGTGTAAGTATCCGATCATACACTACTGGCCATTAAAATTGCTACACGAATAAGAAATGTAGATGATAAACGGGTATCATTGGACAAATATATTATACTAGAACTGATATGAGATTGCATTTTCAAGCAATTTGTGTGCATAGATAATGAGAAATCAGTACCCAGAACAACCACCTCTGGCCGTAATAACGGCCTCGATATGCCTGGGCATTGAGTCAAACAGAGCTTGGATGGCGTGTACAGGTACAGCTGCCCATGCAACTTCAACACGATACCACAGTTCATCATCAGGAGTGACTGGCGTATTGTGACGAGCGAGTTGCTCTTTCACCATTGACCAGACGTTTTTCAATTGGTGAGAGATGTGGAGAATGTGCTGGCCAGGGCAGCAGTCGAACATTTTCTGTATCCAGAAAGGCCCGTATAGGACCTGCAACATGCGGTCGTGCATTATCCTGCTGGAATGCAACGTTTTACAGGGATCGAATTAAGGATAGAGCCACGGGTCGTACCACATCTGAAATGTAACGTCCCCTGTTCAAAGTGCAGTCAATGCGAACAAGAGGCGATCGAGATGTGTAACCAATGGCACCCCATACCATCACGCCGGGTGATACGCCAGTATGGCGATGACGAATACACGCTTCCAATGTGCCTTCACCGCGATGTCGCCAAACACAAATGTGACCGTCATGATGCTGTAAACAGAACCTGGATTCATCCGAAAATATGAAGTTTTGCCATTCGTGCACCCAGGTTCGTCGTCGAGTACACCATCGCAGGCGCTCCTGTCTGTGATGCAGCGTCAAGGGTAACCGCAGCCATGGTCTCCGAGCTGATAGTCCATGCTGCTGCAAACATCTTCGAACTGTTCGTGCAGATGGTTGTTGTCTTGCAAACATCCCCATCTGTTGACTCAGGATCGAGACGTGGCTGCACGATTCGTTACAGCTGTGCGGATAAGATGCCTGTCACCTCGACTGCTAGTGATACGAGGCCGTTGGGATCCAGCACGGCGTTCCGTATTACCCTCCTGAACCCACCGATTCCATATTCTGCTAACAGTCATTGGATCTCGACGAACGGGAGCAGCAATGTTGCGATACGATAAACCGCAATCGCGATAGGTTACAATCCGACCTTTATCCGACCTCATAGCAACAAATAGACCGGAACTTTTCGACTCCGTGAATGTAGAAGAGGGTATCAGTGATCATAAGTCAGTGGTTGCATCAATGACTACAAGTGTAATAAGAAATGCCAAGAAAGGAAGGAAAATATATTTGCTTAACAAGAGTGATAGGGCACAAATCGCAGAATATCTGAGTGACCACCATCAAACGTTCATTTCTGAGGAAGAGGATGTGGAACAAAAATGGAAAAAATTCAGAAACATCGTCCAGTACGCGTTAGATAAGTTCGTACCGACTAAGGTCCAAAGCGAGGGGAAAGATCCACCGTGGTATAACAATCATGTACGAAAGGTACTACGGAAACAAAGAAAGCTTCATCATAGGTTTAAGAGTAGTCGAATCATAGCTGATAAGGAAAAGCTGAACGAAGCGAAAAAGAGCGTAAAGAGAGCAATGAGAGAAGCATTCAACGAATTCGAACATAAAACATTGGCAAACAATCTAAACAAGAATCCTAAAAAGTTTTGGTCATATGTAAAATCGGTAAGCGGATCTAAATCCCCTATTCAGTCACTCGTTGACCACGATGGCACCGAAACAGAGGACGACCGAAGAAAGGCAGAAATACTGAATTCAGTGTTCCGAAACTGTTTCACTGCGGAAAATCGTAACACGGTCCCTGACTTCAGCCGTCGCACGGACGCCAAAATGGAAAATATTGAAATAAACTATATCGGAATTGAAAAACAACTGCTATCACTTAGTAGCGGAAAAGCATCCGGACCAGACGAGATACCCTTAAGATTCTACAGTGATTATGCTAAAGAACTTGCCCCCTTTCTATCAGCAATTTATCGTAGATCGCTGGAAGAACGTAAAGTACCTAGCGACTGGAAGAAAGCGCAGGTCGTTCCCATTTTCAAGAAGGGTCATAAATCAGATGCGAATAATTATAGGCCTATTTCGCTTACGTCAATCTGTTGTAGAATAATGGAACATGTTTTGTGTTCTCGTATTATGACGTTCTTAGATAATACAAATCTCCTTCATCATAACCAACATGGATTCCGCAAACAGAGATCATGTGAAACTCAGCTCGCCCTATTTGCCCAAGAAATTCACAGTGCCGTAGACACTGGCGAGCAGATTGATGCCGTATTCCTGGACTTCAGGAAGGCATTTGATACGGTTCCGCACTTACGTTTAGTGAAAAAAATACGAGCTTACGGAATATCGGACCAGGTTTGTGATTGGATTCAGGATTTCCTAGAAGAAAGAACACAACATGTCATTCTTAACGGTTCAAAATCTGCAGATGTAGAGGTAATTTCGGGAGTACCGCAGGGAAGCGTGATAGGACCTTTATTGTTTACAATATACATAAATGACTTAGTTGACAACATCGGTAGCTCCGTGAGGCTATTTGCAGATGACACGGTTGTCTACAAGAAAGTAGCAACATCAGAAGACTCGTACGTACTCCAGGAGGACCTGCAGAGGATTAATGCATGGTGCGACAGCTGGCAGCTTTCCCTAAACGTAGATAAATGTAATATAATGCGCATACATAGGGGCAGAAATCCATTCCAGTACGATTATGCCATAGGTGGTAAATCATTGGAAGCGGTAACGACCGTAAAATACTTAGGACTTACTATCCGGAGCGATCTGAAGTGGAATGATCACATAAAACAAATAGTGGGAAAAGCAGGCGCCAGGTTGAGATTCATAGGAAGAATTCTAAGAAAATGTGACTCATCGACGAAAGAAGTAGCTTACAAAACGCTTGTTCGTCCGATTCTTGAGTATTGCTCATCAGTATGGGACCCTTACCAGGTTGGATTAATAGAAGAGATAGACATGATCCAGCGAAAAGCAGCGCGATTCGTCATGGGGACATTTAGTCAGCGCGAGAGCGTTACGGAGATGCTGAACAAGCTCCAGTGGCGGACACTTCAAGAAAGGCGTTACGCAATACGGAGAGGTTTATTATCGAAATTACGAGAGAGCACATTCCGGGAAGAGATGGGCAACATATTACTACCGCCCACATATATCTCGCGTAATGATCACAACGAAAAGATCCGAGAAATTAGAGCAAATACGGAGACTTACAAGCAGTCGTTCTTCCCACGCACAATTCGTGAATGGAACAGGGAAGGGGGGATCAGATAGTGGTACAATAAGTACCCTCCGCCACACACCGTAAGGTGGCTCGCGGAGTATAGATGTAGATGTAGATGTTATCAAAGTCGGAAACGTGATGGTACGCATTTCTCCTCGTTACACGAGGCGTCACAACAACGTTTCACGAGGCAACACCGGTCAACTTCTGTTTGTGTATGAGAAATCGGTTGGAAACTTTCCTCATGTGAGCCCGTTGTAGGTGTCGCCACCGGCGCCAACCTTGTGTGAATGCTCTGAAAAGCTAATCACTTGTATATCACAGCATCTTCTTCCTGTCGGTTAAATTTCTCGTCTGTAGCACGTCATCTTCGTGATGTAGCAATTTTAATGGCCAGTAGTGTATATATCTTTTCCTATATATGCACATTATGTTACATTTATTTTTGTTCGGGGTCAGTTGCCTTAGTGTGCACGATTCATCATGTCTTTGGAGGTCATTCCGCAAATCGTTACTATCTTCTGGCGTTGCTGCTCTGTTACACACAGCCGCATCATCTGCGAACAACTTTAGAGAGCATCCGACACTTTGTAGGAGATCATTTATATACATTGTGAACAGTAACAGTCCTACCCTACTTTCTTGGGGTACACCGGAAATTAACTTTACATTTGTCGATTTTGCTCCGCTCAGCTACGTACTCCCTTCTTCGACCCACTCGCAAATGGAGCCAGGGAGAAACTAGGCCTGTCTCTGACCTCTGATTCCTCTCGCCTTTTTCAAGGAGTACGCTGATAAAATATCTCCGCTTTTAGGAATCGTTCATAACCGCTCGCACGTTGATTGATGCGCGCCTACAGACTGCAAAGCTGCGCGAGTCGGGCCGCAACATAAAGCAAAGGAAACAGGAGTAACCCGCTCAATTATAAACCCGTATCATTAACATCGAATTGCAGTGAAATCCTGTGAATACACTGTTGTCCAATGTTATGAGATACTTCGGAGGAAACGGGCATGCCTCTAGATTTCAAAAAGTCTTTTAATTCCGTTCCTAACAACCGGCTTCCAATCAAATCAGAGAACTCGCAAAAAAGGTTTAGGTGTTAAACTTTCCCAAGTGCAGTTCGAGAGTTAAACGGTGGAGAAATAGTCTGAAAGTCGTTGTATAAGCACTCTGCCAAACGTAACTCTGACCTGGAGAGCAGTTATGTAGATGCAGATTTGCTCGTCGCAGTCCTTGACGAGATTGTTGTCGGCAGTACGATCGCAAATGCCGGTCATCTAAATTTTGTAAGTAGTATTTCCCGAAAAGAACTTCTTCTCCCCTCCAGGGATTCCCATTTGAGTTCACATATGGTCAGCGTAACATTCGCGTTTTGATCTAACCTACCGGTAACAAATGTAGCAGCCCGCCCCTGAATTGCTTCCGTGTCTTTCTGTAATGTGGAATACTCGAACATGATCCAAGAATGGCTCGCGATCTCCGTTATACGTGAAACACGACCCACGCTTCCTCAGGATTCTTCTGAGAAAGCCGAGTCGACCATTCGCCTTCTTTGCATTAGACACTGTACGCCTGTCTTCTGTTCCTGATATACTTTCTCTCTTGTCTATACGACTTCTCGTTCCTCCTATTTCCGCTTCATCTGTTGATAGCTGTCGCATCCTGAATCTTCGATACACAGATTCCTTGATGTAGCTCTCCATGCTACTCTATCCTGTACAAGCTTCATCATCTCCCAGTACCTACTGCAGCCTACATCCTTCTGAATCTGCTTAGTGTATTCATCTCTTGGTCTCCCTCTACGATTTTTACCCTCCACGCTGCCCTTCAATACTAAATTGGTGATTCCTTGATGCCTCAGAACATGTCCTACCAACCGATCCCTTCTTCTGGTCAAGTTGTGCCACAAACTTCTCCCCAATCCTATTCAATACTTCCTCATTAGTTATATGATCTACCCATCTAATCTTCAGCATTCTTCTGTAGCACCATATTTCGAAAGCTTGTATTCCCTTCTTGTCTAAACTATTTATCGTCCATGTTTCACTTCCATACATGGCTACACTCCATACAAATACTTTCAGAAACGACTTCCTCACACTTAAATCTATACTCGAAGTTAACAAATTTCTCTTCTTCAGAAACGCTTTCCTTGCCATGGCCGGTCGGCATTTCATATCCTCTCTACTTCGACCATCATCAGTTATTTTGCTCCCCAAATAGCAAAACTTCTTTACTACTTTAAGTGTCTAATTTCCTAATCTAATTCCCTCAGCATCACCCGACTTAATTCGACTACATTCCATTATCCTCGTTTTGCTTTTCTTGATGTTCATCTTATACCCTCCTTTCAAGACACTGTCCATTCCGTTCAGCTGCTCTTCCAAGTCCTTTGCTGTCACTGACAGAATTACAATGTCATCGGCGAACCTCAAAGTTTTTATTTCTTCTCCATGGATTTTAATACCTACTCCGAATTTTTCTTTTGTTTCCTTCACTGCTTGCTCAGTATAGGGATTGAATAACATCGGGGAGAGGCTACAACCCTGTCTCACTCCCTTCCCAACCACTGCTTCCCTTCCATGCCCCTCGACTCTTATAACTGCGATCTGGTTTCTGTACAAATAGTAAATAGCTTTCGCTCCCTGTATTTTACCCCTGCCACCTTCAGAATGGTTATCGAGTCCGTTTGGCGTACCCCTGTTCGCACATCCTGCCGGTTTTCCGTTGATTCCGCAAGTTGCCAGCAAACCTCATTCGTCTGGTTTCGGTGTATTTCGACACAGTGCAGTGGTATTTTATTTGATCGTAGCGCAGTAACTCAAACGAATGCAGCCTTTTTTTCTCCAACAGTAGAAGAAGGAAATGGAGTAAGGGTGTCGTCACAATGAATTGCGGCGAAGTAGTGTAGAAAGTCGGAAAGTGTAAGCCTGTAGGTGGAGAAGTGTGAAAAGGCCAGGGAAGAGATGGGGACGCGTAACGGGTGAAGGCACAGGGCAGAGGAAGACGTGTGAGGGTGTGGAGACAGGACAGGACACGGCACGGCACGGCAGAGCGGGCCGCCTGCCAGGGTCAGCTGTGGTGGCCGCCTTCAGGTACGTCGCGTGCCGCCACACAGAGATCGCTTTCGCTGCGGCCGGTTCCCGCCGCCTGCACTATTGCCTCGCCGTGGACCAGCACAGCCGTATAAATAGACCGGCGCGGCGCGTGTCGCCTTCGTCTTCTCGCCACGTCGACACACACACACACACACACACACACACACACAGTAATGGTTATCGTGGGTCAGTTGAAACTCGAGCTTTTGAAAGTGTACATCACGTCCTTCATCAGGAGCTGAGTGATTACCGGGACTGATACGCTTGCCTTGTGTAATAGGGGCTTAGCTTACTGTGCGTGGGGTGCTGTGGCCTGCCGCCCGGTGTGGCCGAGCGGTTCTAGGCGCTACAGTCAGGAACCGCGCGACTGCTACGGTCGCAGGTTCGAATCCTGCCTCGGGCGTGGATGTGTGTGATGTCCTTAGGTTATTTAGGTTTAAGAAGTTCTAAGTTCTAGGGGACTCATGACCTCAGATGTTAAGTCCCATAGTACTCAGTCATTTGAACCATTTTTGCTGTGGCCTGTTGAGGAATTTGCATGCGTTAAAAGTGTAGAGGGCAGACTCCGCGCATGTTCGACCACTTTTTTTCTTCACCATGAAATGTGAGTGATTTTCGCTTTTCTTGACTTGTGGCAGCATGTTGGGTATAGTGTGTCATAAAAACTTAAGTGCACTATATTATTGAGGCACTGGAACTCGCGCTATTCGTCCACGAGACTCAGAGGGCCATAGACACGGGTTCACAGGTAGATGCCGTGTTTCTTGACTTCCGCAAGGCGTTCGATACAGTTCCCCACAGTCGTTTAATGAACAAAGTAAGAGCATATGGGCTATCAGACCAATTGTGTGATTGGATTGAGGAGTTCCTAGATAACAGAATGCAGCGTGTCATTCTCAATGGAGAGAAGTCTTCCGAAGTAAGACTGATTTCAGGTGTGCCGCAGGGGGGTATCGTAGGACCGTTGCTATTCACAATATACATAAATGACCTTGTGGATGACATCGAAAGTTCACTGAGGCTTTCTGCGGATGATGCTGTGGTATATCTAGAGGTTGTAACAATGGAAAATTGTACTAAAATGGAGGGGGATCTGCGACGTGCAGGGAATGGCAATTGCAACTCAATGTAGACAAGTGTAATGTGCTGCGAATACATAGAAAGAAAGATCCTTTATCATTTAGCTACAATATAGCAGGTCAGCAACCGGAAGCAGTTAATTCCATACATTATCTGGGAGTAGGCATTAGGAATGATTTAAAATGGAATGGTCATATAAAGTTGATCGTCGGTAAAGACGATGCCAGACTGAGATTCATTGGAAGAATCCTAAGGAAATGCAATCCGAAAACAAAGGAAGTAGGGTACAGTACGCTTGTTCGCCCACTGCCTGAAATGGGATCCGTACCAGATAGGAGATAGAGAAGATCCAACGGAGAGCAGCGCGCTTCGTTACAGGATCATTTAGTAATCGCGAAAGCGTTACGAAGATGATAGATAAACTCCAGTGGAAGACTCTGCAGGAGAGACGCTCAGTAGCTCGGTATGGGCTTTTGTAGAACTTTCGAGAACATACCTTCACCGAGGAGTCAAGCAGTATATTGCTCCCTCCTACGTGTATCTCGCGAAGAGACCGTGAGCATAAAATCAGAGATATTAGAGCCCACACAGAAGCATACCGACAATCCTTCTGTCCACGAACAATACGAGACTGGAATGGAAGGGAGAACCGATAGAGGTACTCAAGGTACCCTTCGCCACACACCGTGAGGTGGCTTCCGGAATATGGATGTAGATGTAGAACCCGTTGCGCTGCCGAAACTGTTCGTCCCACACGAGCAGCTGTTTCCGGAATGGACGCGTCACATTCTTTCATGCCGACAATGCGCCCTCTTTCAAACTGACTCATTTGACAGTACGGTTCGCGGACACACCTGCGAGGCATCCTGCACGTCTGCGCTACTGATTCGTCACCTTGGGTGTACAGCGACAGCGACAGCGGAAGCCGCAGGTGATGTTGCGCCGCGATATCCATCTTGACGTTGTGAACCTGCCGTCAGATTTTAATCGTTTCTCTACAACATACTAATGTACATGTCCTGTGATTAAGGACGTCTTATCTGTAGCCGTTCAAGGTGTTCCGTTTTTTCTGAACATGTGTGTCCATATTTATTTATACATATTGAAAATAGTTACATAATAACATGAGAAATTTCGTTTATAGATGTAAATGTATGTTTGTACAAAATCGTTAATGTCCGAAAGTTTCTCACTGATTGCTTTGAAATCTTAACACAAAGTTGGAGTCGAATACGAACATATTTTCCATACCTATGGGAGCGCAATAGTGTTTATCTGTGTGTCACATAATACTGCTGTAATTGTATATACCATATGCCGCTCTAGTACGCTCATATTCGAATGCAATATTTTGTGAAAATTTCGGTGCAACTGATGAAGAACTTTTGGAACTGTATGATTCTGAACAAACGAGCATGTACATTTTTATTTCATCTACATCTACATACATACTCCGCAATCCACTATACAGTGCGTGGCGGAGTGTACCTCGTACCACAAGTAGCATCTTCTCTCGCTGTTCCACTGCCAAACAGAACGAGGGAAAAATGACTGCCCTAATCTCTTATCTTTGTGGTCTTTCCGCGAAATGTAAGTTGGCGGCAGTAAAATTGTACTGCAGTCAGCCTCAAATCCCGGTTCCCTAAATTTCCTCAGTAGCGATTCACGAAAAGGACGCCCCCCTTTCCTCTTGAGACTCCCACCCGAGTTCCTGAAGCATTTCCGTAACACTCGCGTGATGATCAAACCTACCAGTAACAAATGTAGCAGCCCGCCTCTGAATTTCTTCTATGTCCTCCCTCAATCCGACCCGATAGGGATCCCAAACGCTCGAGCAGTACTCAAGAATAGGTCGTATTAGTGTTTTATAAGCGGTCTCCTTTACAGATGAGCGACATCTACCCAAAATTTTACCAATGAACCGAAGACGACTACCTGCCTTCCCCACAACTGCCATTACATGCTTGTCCCACTTCATGTCGCTCTGCAATGTTACGCCCAAATATTTAATCGACGTGACTGTGTCAAGCGCTACACTACTAATGGAGTATTCAAACATTACGGGATTCTTTTTCTTATTCATCTGCATTAATTTACGTTTACCTATGTTTAGAGTTAGCTGCCATTCTTTATAGCAACCACAAATCCTGTCCAAGTTATCTTGTATCCTCCTACAGTCACTCGACGACGACACCTTCCCGTACACCACAGCATCATCAGCAAACAGCCGCACATTGCTATCCACCCTAGCCAAAAGATCACTTATGTAGATAGAAAACAACAACGGACCTACCACACTTCCCTGGGGCACTCCAGATGATACCCTCACCTCCGATGAACACTCACCATCGAGGACAACGTACTGGGTTCTATTACTTAAGAAGTATTTATATAGATCGTTAAGAAAGGAGGGACCATAAAAGTACAAAATATCAAACTAAACGCACATTTTGTTTTTTATAAATCAGAAAAATGGTACGAATCGTGCGAAATTTCCGAAATCTCTAATGAGCTTGTCGGGGTGGAATGTGTTGGTGAAGACTACTTGCCTACACTGTGGAAGTACGGGCCGATTTCAGTTGCTCAACGTGCCTGTTCACTGACAGTGCTGTAGGCAGATTGAAGGACCTGGTAAGCGGAATGTGTGACGAATCAAAATTGTTATATAGGTTTTTCTGTCGTCACGATTTAATTTCCTGATATGTCTCTTGTAGTAGGAGTCAAAAAGTAACATAAGTCAAGGAGAAGCATGTGGTATTTATCATTTCATTGTAACTAAAGTCTGTGTCGATGAATATATTCTGGAAGAAATGCGTACCGTGTCCAGCCATGCAAGTATTCGTAGTGCACAGAGAAGGCAAAGGTCAACCGCTAGGAGGGCGACCGACGGCCGAGTGATTTTGTACCGTCACCGCTAAGAAATAACGGTACCGCCCTACACTTGTCTGCCCTAATGGCATTGAAGGGGTTTTGAGTGACCCTGTGTTGAGGAGGCAAGGAGAGCAGTGAGCTCGGGCCGGCAAGACGACACGTACTGACCAGCCGACCGTTGCCCGCCGCGGCGTTTGATACCGCCTGGTCGCGGTGCGAGCACGTGGCGCGTGGCGCGATAGGAGAACTACGTGAGCGGGGCAGACAGGGACGGGGGACCGCCGAAGCGGAGGCGTGGGCCGAAAACTGGGAAACACACCGAGATAAGAGACTTTGACAAAGGGCAGAGCCTGTCAACGAGTATCTCGAAAACGGCCAAGTTGGTCGAATGTTGACGTGCTACTGCCGTGAGCATCTGCGGGAAGAGGTGGGATGACACTGAAACTATCGCTAGGCGATAAATGGTTGGACGTCCACGACTGTTCACAGAAAATGGACCTCGGAGGCTTGTTTCCTCTGAAAAGTGGTGAGCCGACGATTTGGATGGGATTTAATTAATGAAAAGGGCACGTACAATTCAAGGTTTATATCCCCAAAACCATTAATTAATTGTAATAAATTACACTGTGACTTACAAATTACAGTGACACAGACAAATCGAGCTGCTTACAATATGAGGTAATAAAAATGTTATATGCCACAGGTTATAATGAATTCTACTCTGTAAATGATGAAAGTCTATATGAATGCAGCTTGCCGCTAACTTGGTGTAATGTTCTGTCTGTACAGAAGTGTATCTGTCGCCTTTATCGCTCTTTCACCCTCACACATAAATCGGTACAATAAAGTCCGTGAAAAGACAGACAAACAATTATGCTAATGGAGGATTCTGAGTAATTTCTCGAATTTCATTCGCGCTCTCTCTCTCTCTCTCTCTGTCTCTCTCTCTCTCTCTCTCTCTCTCTCTCTCTCTCTCTCTCTCTCTGTGTCCTTTATCTGTGTACAGTTTAACTATATTATTTACGTGAAATCAGCCTAGTAGAATCTCTGGTGGAGCCCTTCGTCTTAATATTCAGCGGCTGGCTTGCTAGAAAAGATCTTTACATTTGTTATTATTATTAAGCGCTGCATTCAGTTGGGAAAAATCGATCGTTTGAACAATTCGTTCAGTTTACGACAGATCTAAAATTTCAGATGTGGACGAAGCCTTTTTGGACGATTTCAAAAAACTCAGAGATTGCAGGCTCTCTTCGTCACAGCTGAAACTTCCCAATTAATTACAGGGCCCAGACAATCATCAATGATTCAGACAGGGAACTCATTCGTCATTCACTCTAGAATAAAATGGTCACAAACCTTATTTCTGAGGAAAATTGTATATTGAATCCATTTTCGTACATGTTCCGTTTTCTGTTGGTTCCAAGTCTCATCTAATTTTCTTTTACAGGGTTTTCTTTTTCTTTATATATCACGCTAGCGGCACAAACTTCCTAGCTCGCTTTAGCGCGAAGACGAGTAAATAAATCTCTTTTAGCAATCCGATAATCTTCCAACCGATACTTCCGAAGCTGTTCCTTTTTCCCCACTATATTAACCATGGAGCATCCATTTCTGTACCTCTGTTGTTCCAAAGAATAAACGTACTAGAAAAATACCTTGGCGTCGACGAGCTGTCGGCGCATATATTACTAGAAAATCTGATCATATACTTTTCAAACGTAAATACATGTGGATGATTTGGTTGACCATTATTAGTTGTTGCGTGGTAGAGGGTAATTTTCCGTGGGGAGATTACAAGGTGAACAGAGAAACTTACTTGTGTCGTTTGAATCACTGCCACACAAAACTGTTTACAACTTGATATATTAACAAATAATCATTGTGCATTAAACTACATACTTTCACCTAATACAGTTAAATTTTATAATGTGAAGCACAATTGTATAATTTACAATTGAATTTACTCCTTCCTATACCTTCTTTAAAAGAGTGATAAAATTTCCAAAAGGTATCTCAATTAACACAACACGAACATGACTAGCTCAAATAATTTGCTTCCTTATAGAAAGTTTGCTGATTTCAACAGCGCAGACCACATTCAAACTCTAGCCAAGATGGGCCGCTTGCAGGTCAAAACATGTTACGGCTGCGGCAGCGGGGAAACTTACTTAGGTAGTAAAAGAACACAGGCCACCTAGCAATCTTACCAAAATCAGTTTACACGAAGGAGGAAGACGGGGGAGGGAAAATATAATAAATACCATACGCAAGTGCACTTGCCAAACCAACTACTAAAAATACAGTAACAAGGATCTCAATTAATGACAAAATCCGGACTAGGGCCGGCAATATTGCACCTGAGCGCTAGTAGCCAAAATAAGGTTGACAGATATGAAGGTGTGACATCATCTTCGGGCTAACTGGCACAACAAATAAATAAGAGCAAAAGAACAAGCAAATGGCAATGCCCTGCAATTTAAATAAAAATAGGTAAACACAAGGCTAAAAGCAATTGCTAGCGACTTAACAAGCACACACAAAAATATCAGACTGCTGCCACGTCACAAAACGGAATAGGCGCGCGCGCAGTCCCCAGCAAGCCAGAAAACCAACAACACACACTCCAGCAACCTCGGCAGCCTGACTACAGTAATTTCAAGTCAGAGTCAGGGCGCGTGAGCACACCGGGTCCACGCAAAACACGCACTGCGAAATAATTCCCACCAACAGATGCGGCTGCCCCCCCTGGCGGGAAAATGTGGGCGACGACCGGGTACACACCGGCAGAAAACTCGACACCCAGACTCCGGCCAATACGGAATCGCGCAGAAAATATAAACAACAGCTGAAGTAAGGTGAAACGAACCCCGCCACGCAGACCGGACAGAGCAAACACACAGAAAGCCTGCCCTGCAGTCCTTACAACTCCCGGGTGCGGAAACCCGAGTGATATCGTGGCACCCTTTTCAGAGGCGGAGAACCTCGAGCGATCGCGTGCGGGGATCCGTCAGTTGTCGACCACAGCACGTCACCGACACGCCACACCGCCCAACGGCCAAACCGACGAGGCCCGCCGACAACGAGACCACACCCCCGTGCCGGGGCGGAAGGCAAAGTGCCGCCAGCTCGGTGCGAATCCAACTGGCGAGCCGGGCGCGCGCGGCCCCCCGTGGAAAACGCTCCGGAGGGCGGCAGCCGCCTCAGCGCCTGCGCAGGCCGAACCAGACGGAAACTGAAATACTGTACAAGTCGCTATCGATAGTGCCGGATACGCAACGCGCCAGAGAAGTGGCACAAGTGGGATGAATGGTGATCAGTAGCACCTCTGCCGACAGAGCACAAGGCTGGTGCACGCACAGGTATTTCGGAGTACATCGCTCATCGTACATTTTTTGAACACGGAGCTCCGCAGCAGACCACCCCCAAGTCTTCACACGTTGACCCAACGGCATCGTCAGATGGGCACGGGACCGTCTGGATTCGACCGTCGTTCGGTGGAAAAGTGGCGGCTGTTCGTGTGAATGACATTTGTGCTACACTGGGTCGACGGTCGCCTCCACAAACGCCGTCGTCGAGGTGAACGGCGGCTCGAAACGTGCGGCGCGCCACCACAGACCGCGTAAGAAACGTGATCTGCGGCGTCACGGACGTAGGCTGGTGGGAGGCATTCTGCGGTGCTCGTATGGAACCTGTGGTAGTAATCGAAGACACACTGACGAATGCAAACCACCTGCATCCCTTCACGCTAGATGTCTTACCCGACGGTGACGTCATCGTTTCGCAGCATACTTGTCCGAGTCTGGGATCCCTTACGGTGCTACGGTAGTTTGAGGAGCATTACAGTGAACTCACGATGATCTCTCTGCGACCAGATTCGCCTGATGCGAATCCTATAGAACCCCCGTATGGGTAGCTATCGGACGCAAAGCAGCCGCCCGCTACTTACGCGAATTACATGGTCTGTGCGAAGACATCTTAATGCCACGTACCTCCACAAACCTGATCCGTGATACGCAGTATCAGTTGTGTCTTTCATTCCAAAGACGGACCTACTAGGTAGTAAAAAAGTTGGTCATCGTGTTTTGGCTCATCAGAGACAGTGTTACTCCGTGTGAGTTAGGACAAGTCTGAAAGTGTCGTGATCCATACCTACCTGGGACAAAATTGTATCGATTATTTCGTCATTGTGGAATTTATCGCGATTTTTTTTTTGAAAGAGTATAGGAAGTTGTTCTCGGACTAAGCTGTGTTTTAAATGAAAGGTTTGAAGAATGCAGTAACTTCTTTTAGGGCACGATGAGTATAATTATTTTCTGAACCTTGTCAGTCGCACTCATCGACTTTGTGTGGCTCGTGACGAAAAGTCAAGTGATTTTAAATTGCTAGCAGCTTAGTTAAGAGAGGCTTCTACGTTGGGTCAGTACTTGATAGTACAACTCGTGAGTCTTTAAAATATGACGACACTAAAGTTCTGACTCGAGTAATTTTGTCTGGAATGGTTCGTGTTGTGTTGTCAGCACACACGGCAGTAGATTTGGGCGTTGCTAATATTTAACGGAGATTGATGAGGGCAGACTCGAGCGTAATTTTTTAAGTACAGAGCCGTACTACGACGTAGTAACGTTATTGTGTGTGTCGAATAGTTGCTTATAGAGCATTATTCCTGCAGCTCTTCTCGATCGGCGAATCAACCGTCACGTGTCGGAGGTGAATTACCGTAGACATATTGCTAGTGACGTAACCATTGAGGCAACTTTGCCCTGGCTGAACCATTACAAAGCGGAAATTGCAACTGCTACCATTATTTCTGGAGTAAAAGTGACGAGTTAAAATTACGTTTAGCATATGCTTTTGGGTGCACGTGAGGCAAACACCTGAAGAGCTTAGTATTTTGAAACTCTAAACTCTGAGTGGTGAAATACAGTGGTGGTGGCACCTACGATTTCTTTTAAGTTTTTTCTCGTGTCCATCTGGCTTACTGTGGGGGTATTAGTTTTTAGCACTCACTCATACACAACCGACGTTTGGCCGTTGGAAAGCATTTACGTTTAGAAAGAAAATAAGAATGAACCTTCATTCATTAAAAATACATTTTAGTCCCCAAATTGTCATTTACCCATGACGAACTTTCAGCAAGTAATTGAGAGAAGGAAAGAATTTAAAAGGAATGTAAAAGTTATAGTTCCGACATTTAGCAAGCAGCGTGAGCAGGCTCAAGTAAGTGATAAGATCTAGACATCTGAATTGAGGACGATTAAAACCAAAGACTGTCATTTTCAGAGACTAGCGCCTAGTAGCTTAAGATATTAAAGGAACTTCGTAAGCGGTTGCCATTGAAACATTACGATTAATTAAATATTGGAGTTGGCAAGCACTCCGTCTTCAGGCCACGACTGGCCTACCGGGACCATCCGACCGCCGTGTCATCGTCGGTGAGGATGCGGATAGGAGGGGCGTGTGGTCAGCACACCGCTCTCCCGGTCGTTATGATGGTATTCTTGGCCGAAGCCGCTACTATTCTGTCGAGTAGCTCCTCAGTTGGCATCCCGAAAACGGGCAACAGCGCATGGAGGCTGCCCTTCCAAGTGCCGGCCACGCCCGACAGCGCTGAACTTCGGTGATCTCACGGGAACCGGTGTATCCACTGCGGCAACGCCGTTGCCCGGAGTTGGCAAGAATATACCTAAAAGATATAATAAAGGAATAAGCTGATATGGAAACATTTATTAGTAGCGGCACAAATAAGCAGAGGCGGTGCGTAAAGAAGTTTATTTACGTTGAGTTAGCAACAATTTGTACTTCTGGATTTGTATGTCACATTCTTTGACGAAAATACTTCAATTCTGACACTTTTTCAACACTTCGGGATTTGTAAGTAATTGATGGTATATTAAAGTCGTAACTGTCGTGATACTGGAGTTGGTGTAGTAATGCCAGAATTGCACCTCTCCACGAGTAATTATGAAGCCATTGTAGGCCTACGAGAAGTAGTTGCGACAGCAAGAAGCAGGGCAAACAACCGTAGAAGGCTGTTTGTTCGTCTGTTTGGCTGGAACGTGGCGATGCCGTGCCTGACAGTTGCGAAGGCGGCGGTGTTTGCTGTAAGAGTCCCGTAAGCCCCTGCCGCACGCGCCGCCGTAGAACACGTGACACGGCAGCCGCGTGTACCGTACACGGTGTTTCAAAAAGGACTTCACAACTTTAAAAAAAATATTAATGCAAGTTTATTGAAAGAAGATACAGAACTGGGTTTGGTGTTACTTTGTAGGAAAAAAAGGCGTTTCTTTCTTCTTCCTTTTTTTTTACCTTAAACTACAGATGTTGTATGAGGTTTCCGTTAGTTGTCCTGCACACATCCCATCGGAAGTCAATTTCTTCCCGAACTCGCTGTAGCAACGCAGGTGTAACATGCTCAGTGGCGCCGTAAGTTGTTGCTCTGAGTTTAGGTGGAGAAGCCGACACAGGAAGTGCAAAGACGACATCGTCGATGAATCCCCATTTTAAAGCGGAGTGGTGTCAGGTCCGGGGAACGTGGGGGCCACGCAGTTGGTCCGTCACGGCCAGTCCATTGCCCTGGAAGCGGCCACTGAGAGAATCCCGGACGTCAGCCAGGTAGTGGGGTGGTGCAGCATCTCGCATGAAGTAAACATTTCGTTCTCGGTCATCCTCATCGATCTGTGGTGTCAAAAACTGTTGTAACATATCCAGGTACACTATCCCGTTGATCGTTCTCTCATGGAAAAACTTACTGAGCACCCTGTTTCTAAAAAAAAAAAAAAAAATTATGCCACTCATAAATTGTAGGCCTACTAGCAGGATCTTGGTAGGGAAATCACGCTCAACTGTTGTCGTCGTCTTCGATTCTTCAAACCTAAACACATAGCTAGCACGCTCTGCTTTAGTGAAAGTAGCCATCTTTAACCCAACTGCCGCTAGCCATCGTTACATTGCGACTCGATGCTAGCGAACTGCGCGAGACTAATTGACACTACAATCGCCTCTGTAGCTACTATGAATTAGTTTGTTGTTGTTGTCTCCAGTCCTGAGACTGGTTTGATGCAGCTTTCCATACTACTCTATCCTGTGCAAGCTTCATCTCCCAATACCTACTGCAACCTATATCCTTCTGAATCTCTTTGGTGTATTCATCTCTTGGTCTACCTCTACGATTTTTACCCTCCACACTGCCCTCCAATACTAAATTGGTGATTCCTTGATGCCTCAGAATATGTCCTACCAATCGATCCCTTCTTCTAGTCAAGTTGGGCCACAAACTCCTCTTCTCTCCAGTTCTATTCAATACCTCCTCATTAGTTATATGATCTACCCATGTAATCTTCAGCGTTCTTCTGCAGCACCACATTTCAAAAGCTTCTATTCTCTTCTTGTCCAAACTAGTTATCGTCCATGTTTCAATTGCATACATCGCTACACTCCATACAAATACAATCAGAAACGACTTCCTGACACTTAAATCTATACTCGATGTTAACAAATTTCTCTTCTTCAGAAACGCTTTCCTTGCCACTGCCAGTCTACATTTTATATCCTTTCTACTTCGACTATCATCAGTTATTTTGTTCCCCAAATAGCAAAACTCCTACACTACTTTAAGTGTCTCATTTCCTAATCTAATTCCCTCAGCATCACCCGACTTAATTCGACTAAATTCCATTATCCTCGGTTAGCTTTTGTTAATGTTCATCTTATACCTTCCTTTCAAGACACTGTCAATTCCGTTCAACTGCTCTTCCAAGTCCTTTGCTGTCACTGACAGAATTACATTGTCATCGGCGAACTTTAAAGTTTTTATTTCTTGTCCATCGATTTTAATACCTACACCGAATTTTTGTTTCGTTTCCTTTACTGCTTGCTCAATATACAGATTGAATAACATCGGGGAGAGGTTACAACCCTGTCTCACTCCCTTCCCAACCGCCGCTTCCCTTTCGTGCCCCTCGACTCATATAACTGCCATCTGGTTTCTGTACAAATTGTAAATAGCCTTTCGCTCCCTGTATTTTACCCCTGCCACCTTTAGAATTTGAAAGAGAGTATTCCAGTCAACATTGTCAAAAGTTTTCTCTAAGTCTATAAATGCTAGAAATGTAGGTTTGCCTTTCCTTAATCTATTTTCTAAGATAAGTCGTAGGGTCAGTATTGCCTCACGTGTACCAACATTTCTAAGGAATCCGAACTGATCTTCCCCGAGGTCGACTTCTACCAGTTTTTCCATTCGTCTGTAAAGAATTCGCGTTAGTATTTTGCAGCTGCGACTTATTAAACTGATAGTTCGGTAATTTTCACATCTGTCAACACCTGCTTTCTTTGGGATTGGAATTATTATATTCTTCGTGAAGTCTGAGGGTATTTCGCCTGTCTCATACATCTTGCTCACCAGATGGTAGAGTTTTGTCAGGACTGGCTCTCCCGAGGCCGTCAGTAGTTCTAATGGAATGTTGTCTACTCCCGGGGCTTTGTTTCGACTCAGGTGTGTCAGTGCTCTGTCAAACTCTTCACGCAGTATCGTATCTCCCATTTCATCTTCATCTACCTCCTCTTCCATTTCCATAATATTGTCCTCAAGAACACCGCCCTTGTATAGAGCCTCTATATACTCCTTCCACCTTTCTGCTTTCCCTTCTTTGCTTAGAACTGGGTTTCCATCTGAGCTCTTGACATTCATACAAGTGGTTCTCTTTTCTCCAAAGGTCTCTTTAATTTTCCTGTTTGTAGGGATTTTCAAATTTGTTGAGTCCTTTGTGAAGCAGCCTGTATGTGTAAGCCGGCTGACGGCTCTCCGTGCCACGGCCGCGTGCGCGGTGCCGTGTAGGCGGCGTCCAGTACTTACTGAGTACTGCCCAGTCACATCTGAAGTCTGGGAGATACTGACGAGGTGTGCGATATATTGAAAGACACTGCGCAGCTTCACAAATGTTGACGCTCGCTCAATAAACGTGTGCGGCTGATGCCTTATAATACACTGCAGTTCCTGCCGAAGATTTCGTGATTCTCGCAGATGTAAGCAACTGAGGCAGCGGTGGAGACTATCCCCGATGTTATTCAATTTCTACATTGAGCGTGTGGTAAAGGACACCAAAGAAAAATTTGGAATAGGAATTACAGTTCAGGGAGGAGAAATAAAAACTTTGAGCTTTGGCGATAAGACTGTCATTACGCTCCCCCCGGCGGAGGTTAGAGTCCTGCCTCGGGCATGTGTGTCTCTGTTCTCCTTAGTGTAAGTTATTTAAGTTAGATCGAGTAGTGTCCAAGTAGAGCGACCTATGATCTCAGCAGTTTGGTCCCGTGCGAACTTACCACCACTGTCATTATGTCAGAGACAGTAAGGGACTTGCAAGAGCAGTTGAACGGATTGGACAGTGTCTTGAAAGGAGGATATAAGATGAACATCAACAAAAGCAAAACGAGGATAATGGAATGTAGTCGAATTAAGTCGGGTGATGCTGAGGGAATTAGATTAAGAAATGAGACACTTAAAGTAGTAAAGGAGTTTTGCTATTTGGGTAGCAAAATAACTAATGATGGTCGAAGTAGAGAGGATATAAAATGTAGACTGGCAGTGGCAAGGAAAGCGTTTCTGAAGAAGAGAAATTTGTTAACGTCGAGTATAGGTTTAAGTGTCAGGAAGTAATTTCTCAGTGTAGCCACGTATAGAAGTGAAACATGGATGATAAACATTTTAGACAAGAAGAGAGTAGAAGCTTTTGATACGTAGTGCTACACAAGAATGCTAAAGATTACATGCGTAGATCACATAACTACAGACGACGTACTCATTATAACTGCGGAGGAAAGAAATTTGTGGCACAACGTGACAAGAAGAAGAGATCGGTCGACTGGAGACCTTCTGAGACATCTAGGGGTAATAAGTTTAGTATTGGAGTGAAATGCTGACCAATGCGTAGAATACAGCAAGCAGATGCAGAAGGATGTAGGTTGAAATAGGTACTGGCAGATGAAGAAGCTTGCACAGGATAGAATATCATCGAGTACTCCATCACACCAGTCTCCAGACTGAAGACCACAACAACAAAAAATTGATACGGCGACGTCACGTGCTTGTGAATACACCAGGAAAGTTACATGAAAGGAATAATGTGTAGCACTGCGTTGCTGCCTCTGGATCACGGGCTCCCGGGTTAGATTCCCGGCCGCATTGGAGATTTTTCTCTTGCCGGGGACTGGGTGATTGTGCTGTTCCCATCATTTCGTCATCATCATTTGTGAGACTGACTAGATTGGATTCTGAAAAGAAAATGGACTGTGTAAAAAATAGGGACTCAAAGGACGCTGATGACCGCGCAGTTGAGCGCTCCCCAAACCAAACATCATCAATGTGTGGCAGTGCTTTGAGGGAAGAAATTTGATTACACATTTAATACTTATTCAGTAAGCAGTTGTAGAAATCCGATTGAGATTTTCACTCTGCAGCGGAGAGTGCGCTGATACGAAACTTCCTGGCAGATTAAAACTGTGTGCCAGACGGAGACCCGAACTCGGGACCTTTGCCTTTCGCGGGCAAGTGCTCTACCAACTGAGCTACCCAAGCACGACTCACGCCCGGTACTCACAGCTTTACTTCTGCCGGTACCTCGTCTCCTACCTTCCAAACTTCGCAGAAGCTCTCCTGCGAACCGTGCAGAACTAGCAGTCCTGAAAGACAGGATATTGCAGAGACATGGCTTAGCCTCAGCCTGGGGATGTTTCCAGGCAAAGGTCCCGAGTTCGAGTCTCGGTCCGGGACACAGTTTTAATCTGCCAGGAAGTTTCAGTTGCAGAAATGTTTAGCAAAAGTGTTTAAGGGTAGGTGAATAACATTGCAGCTGCTTATTTGTTCGTTTCACAGGCTTGAATGATTTATTGCAGAAACGCATAACAGCGCTACCTAACCATTCACAAATCGCTTCCAACATTGTGGAAAGCGAAATGCGACGAGTATATGGACAGATATAACAAGGTTCACCAATTTGTTTGAGCATTCCCGGTTCATCTGTCTCCGCTGCGGGCTCTTTGAGCGTCTTACTGTGGCGGCGTCTATAGCGCCCATCAGCGCTTCCTCTTGTTTTTTCCTTTTTTTTTTTTCTTTTTGTAGTACGCAGTGACTTCAGTCGCAGTACATGCGAACTGTACATCATCGACGGCGGACGTGTTCGTTACGAACGCCGAGTTCTAACTGACGTATCTCAGGCGCAAATAGCGCGTAATACTACTGTGCGTCTCTTGGCTTTGCACTTTCGTGCAATATACAGGGTGCGACTGTTAAATCCAGACTAATGAAACTTTGTCTAAAAAGCAAATTTATTAAAAGAAAATACAAATGAAAATGAAAATCCTTTTACAAATAGGTAGTGGTATCTCTCAAGACTAACATCACGCGATGTAATCCCGTTCAGCCGTAATGACCGCATCCAGTCTTCTCCTGAAGCGATCGCACGTACTCTTTTAAAGAGCGCTGTCCATATTCGCGGACGCTCCCTCGATAGGAGGATACGAGATGACTTTGACAGGATTTGTGATTGGTGTAATGAATGGCAGCTAACTGTAAACATAGATAAATGTAAATTAATGCAGATGAATAGGAAAAATAATCCCGTAATGTTTGAATACTCCATTAGCAGTGTAGCGCTCGACACAGTCACGTCGATTAAATATTTGGACGTAACATTGCAGAGCGATATGAAGTGGGACAAGCATGTAATGGCAGTTGTGGGGAAGGCGGATAGTAGTCTTCGGTTCATTGGTAGAATTTTGTGAAGATGTGGTTCATCTGTAAAGGAGACCGCTTATAAAACACTAATACGACCTATTCTTGAGTACTGCTCGAGCGTTTGGGATCCGTATCAGGTCGGATTGAGGGGGGACATGGCAGCAATTCAGAGGCGGGCTGCTAGATTTGTTACTGGTAGGTTTGATCATCACGCGGGTGTTACGGAAATGCTTCAGGAACTCGGGTGGGAGTCTCTAGAGGAAAGGAGGCGTTCTTTTCGTGAATCGCTACTGAGGAAATTTAGAGAACCAGCATTTGAGGCTGACTGCAGTGCAGTTTTACTGCCGCCAACTTACATTTCCCGGAAAGACCACAAAGATAAGAGAGATTAGGGCTCGTACAGAGGCATATAGGCAGTCATTTTTCCTTCGTTCTGTTTGGGAGTGGAGCAGGGAGAGAAGATGCTAGTTGTGGTACGAGGTACCCTCCGCCACGCATCGTATGGTCGATTGCGGAGTGTGGATGTAGATGTAACGGTGCATAGAGATGCGGCATTAAGGCATCGACTTACTAGTAACTCTTTGGACTGCGCTCCAAACACTGTAGTCGAGGGCGTTCAAATCGTTGTGATTTCGGAGCCAGAACTCCTTAGACCAGAACATATCGACGTTATCCGAGAGCCAGTTCTTGACGAAACGGCTCGTATGAGGTGCTAGTCTGCCGTCCGACGCATTGTTCGCCCGCTGACATTCAATGCTGACGCCAGTTCCCTCAGCGATTGCCCCGGGTCCTCCGAAATCAGCGCCAGAACCGCAGTTCGTGACACGCGTTTCCAAGAATGAGCTTTCCCCGCCGGGTTAGCGGAACCTTCCCCACATTTCTCCGAAGCATTATACTTGACCACAATATCGTAAACAGTCGCTCTCGTGTGCCCGAAGAATCGAACTATTTCAGAGCGCGAACGCCGAGCCCGAAGACTTTGGATAATCGCGGCTCTTCGATTGTACTCCGCTCTTGTCCGTAACGTCTGGGCGATTTTCAGATCCTGGCTGTTTACCAGATGTGTCTGGCTTTCGAGAACGCAAATCGCGACCTCCGGCGGAAGTACGAAATTCAGATTGAATGTTGGCCGGATTGAAGTGCTGCACCGTGTATTGAGCCAGTATGGTATTGGCCGCCTGGATCCCCCCTGAGGGAGCTAGGTGTGCCGCTGTGCCGGCGGGCCCGCACTGCACTTCGTGGCTGGGTGCATTCACCGCGGCGCGGCGACCAGATAGCGGCTCGGCTCGGCTGTGTCGTCAGCTCGTATTCGGGCCACGCGCCTACCGCGATAACGGCGCCGCAAACTGCGCGCTCGCTGCCAAGTGCCGCGGAGAAGTACGGTGGCCGGTGCGTCTGCGTACCGGCTCCGTCACAGTCTGCCACGGCGTCCCAACCTCTCTATGACGGCAGGCAGACTCAGCCTACACATCCCGATCACAAGCCAGTCAGACATTCCATGTTCGTTGGAAAACACTGTCGCTTTTGTAGCTAGCCAAAGGAAAGTGCTCACAAGAGAACCTCCCCATCGCACCCCCCCCTCAGATGTAGTTATAAGTTGGTACAGTGGATAGGCCTTGAAAAACTGAACACAGATCAATCCAGAAAACAGGAAGACGTTGTGTGGAACTATATTGCTAAGCTCTCATTAAAATTATCCACTTTTAAATACACTTCACGATATGTTCAGAATTTATCATTTTTTTGAATGACAATTTACAAAATCTGCAGCTTGTATCCACCTGTGAATGCACAAGATAACATCTACTATCTCTTTTTATTCTATGCCTGGAATGCTGTGAAAAGAAACACTTTACTATTTTCGTTCACCTCTACTGTACCCTTTTTAGGTTGTGGTCGGTTTTGCGATCGTGTATTTAAATCTGCCGCTGCTGCAGACTGCTCGCTCGCGGCGCAGATCCGCCGCGACAGCGATACCCAATAAAATGCTGAACTTCCTTAAATAAAATGGGTAATGTCCGGTGCGAACTTTACAGTAATTGTGACAAACAGATTTTACTACATAAATATATTTTAACAGAAACAATCACAATCTTTACACACCTTTTACAATCCCAGCTACAAATGGCGTCCATCATCGATTTATGACAAATGAAGACTACCTAAGAGCCTAATGCAATGTCACAGGTTCCTCTCCCATTCAGTCCCTGCAGAAGACAAGTGATTCTATTACAATATATTGCTTATTCACATCTTAACTAATTCTTGTACAGTCTTTGTCATTTTAATGACATATCGTTTCTTCTGTGGCAGGTTTTCACATCCTGCGCCACAGATAGTATTTCACGCTCTTTGAATAATCATTTATAATAGCAAAATTCGTAATTACACTTTTCCTCACAAAATTAAGTGTCCTTTTGAAATTCAGTTAACAGAAATACATATAAATTATTTGTTACAATGAGCATTATACACCGAAATGTTCTTTTAGCTTTCACTTTGGACGCGTGCTGCCAGAGAACGTTACACACGGCAACAACAAAAGGAAAACAAAACCTATACTTACTGGATTTGTTAAGCTTCTCGTCGATGTTTCTTAATACATCTATTGTCTTTGACAAGAGAGTTGTCGCAACCTGAATACGACAAATCGTAGAGCTCCGGATGCTGCTGAATAAGTATTACAGGCTCCTCGCTGTGTTAACCAGAAGGATGCAGAGCCTAGTGTGAACTGAGGCAGGACACGAGCGTTAGAGGTTCGTAGCAGGCGCTGTCTTGCCACTGCGCACCTGTAGTCTGCCGTGTAGTCGCTAGATAGCCCACAGCGAGACAGCCGCACTGCAGCCACACAAAAGAAACTAGGTACTCGGCGCCTGTGCAGAGTGAATAGGACGAGAACAATCGCGGTCCCTGTTATAGTCTGTCTGTAAGCTGAAGAGCGAGCAGCGCCTTTGGTGGGGGAAGTGGCCTTTCCCGGGAGACCGCTGCCACCGGACTGCAGGGGCACCCAAAATCAGTTGCACGTTACCTGTCTAGCGATGTAGATCGGCGTGCAGTGATATACGTCGTTCCTGTTCGTGGGATCTTAGTTGCCAGTGTCAGTTAACTTTGTATACTTACTGATTTACTTCGATATCCGCAAGTGATGGATAATCGTCTAGCATTGCAAGAAAATGTGCAGAATACGAAGAAGTGGAGGTATTTGCGGACTAACAAGCGTTAGATCGTCTCTAATGTTATTACAGCGTGTATTAAAGACGAGGCCCAAAAAGAACTGTTGGGTAATATTACCACTCCCAATGAAAGGGCTGGAATCTATGGAAACGTCAGCCTCACGAAATAGGACACATAAGTAAGGAACAGGAAAAATAAGCCGCATGGTTTACTGGAGTCGCCACGAAGGAAAACTAATAACCTTGGGAGGAAACCCTTCGGTATAGACAGTTTCAAAATCACGTAAAACCTTTGATGCTTATGGAACACTAAATCTGTATCTCAGTCACTATTCACCTGATTCTAAGACATATTGCTTGAAACAAGCCCGCAATAGCTATTCTAAACACTGCTGAAATTTCCTTCGAAACATTTACACTGATTCTGGACTTACAAGCAAAAAACTTGACATACGAGGTGCGTTCACATATTGATTTTTATTTTTCGGTAACAACTTCATTTCTTAATCCACAGCAGTGTTATCCTCTTCTACATATTCGCCATTACATACTATACACTTACGCCAGTGCTTTTTCCAATTCCCGAAACACTTTTTGAACTCTTTCTTCGGGATAGGTATCATAACTGTGCATTTTTTCTCTCATCCATGCTTGTCAAACCGCTGTCCTTCAAGGTCTACTTTGAAGTGTTTATACCACTTGTATGCCCTTGGTTTACTCATAACAGGCTCGCCGAAAGCATTATTTACCATTTCTAAAAACTTCATACACTTTATTTCATTCTTATAACAAAATTTAATACAGATTCTCTGATTTATTTTTGTACAAAACAAATAATCGTTGGTGCTGCCAAAACACATGTAACCTTTCTCACAGCTGACAACAAAAAAAATGGTTCAAATGGCTCTGAGCACTGTGGGATTTAACTTCTGCGGATATCAGTCCCCTAGGACTTAGAACTACTTAAACCTAACTAAGCTAAGGACATCACACACATCCATGCCCGAGGCAGGATTCGAACCTGCGACCGTAGCGGTCACGCGGTTCCAAACTGAAGCGCTTAGAACCGCATGGCCACACCGGCCGGCAGCTGACAACAGAGTAAATACCCAATACGTATAACATTCTACCCATACTTTTGAGGCATGTTTACGAAGACAGGGAGAAAAAAGTAGTGCAAATCGGACTAAGACAACACACACAATTATAAATTTCTCCTTACTTTTCAAACACTCTTTGTGTTCGAAGAATTGTTAAGTTTCAATGCAATGCTTCAAAGAAAACTTCTACCTTTTAGTAGAAACACAAAATAAGAACAAGCCTTAAATTCTGCAGACCGACTGCATTGTATAGGGCTCGTTTTATGAACAGCAATAGAGGAACATACTTTCACATGAACAGGCATTTGGTTCTTTGTTTGTAGTAGAATCCTGACGTCCGTTCTTATGTTAATAATTTTGTTGTTGTTGTGCTCTTCAGTCCTGAGACTGGTTTGATGCAGCTCTACATGCTACTCTATCCTGTGCAAGCTTCTTCATCTCCCAGTACCTACTGCAACCAACATCCTTCTGAATCTGCTTAGTGTACTCATCTCTTGGTCTCCCTCTACGATTTTTACCCTCCACGCTGCCCTCCAATACTAATGTGGTGATCCCTTGATGCCTCAGAACATGTCCTACCAACCGATCCCTTCTTCTAGTCAAGTTGTGCCACGAACTTCTCTTCTCCCCAATCGTATTCAATCCTTCTTCATTAGTTATGTGATCTACCCATCTAATCTTCAGCCTTCTTCTGTAACACCACATTTCGAAAGCTTCTATTCTCTTCTTGTCCAAACTATTTATCGTCCGTGTTTCACTTCCATACATAGCTACACTCCATACAAATACTTTGAGAAATGACTTCCTGACACTTAAGTCTATACTCGATTTTGACAAATTCCTCTTCTTCAGAAACGCTTTCCTTGCCATTGCCAGTCTACATTTTATATCGTCTCTACTTCGACCATCATCAGTTATTTTGCTCCCCAAATAGCAAAATTCCTTTACTACTTTAAGTGTCTCATTTCCTAATCTAATTCCCTCAGCATCACCCGAATGAATTCGACTACATTCCATTATCCTCGTTTTGCTTTTGTTGATGTTCATCTTACATCCTCCTTTCAAGACACTGTCCATTCCGTTCAACTGCTCTTCCAAGACCTTTTCTGACTCTGACAGAATTACAATGCCATCGGCGAACCTCAAACTTTTTATTTCTTCTCCATGGATTTTAATACCTACTCCGAATTTTTCTTTTGTTTCCTTCACTGCTTGCTCAATATACAGATTGAATAACATCGGGGAGAGGTTACAACCCTGTCTCACTCCCTTCCCAACCACTGCTTCCCTTTCATGCCCCTAGACTATTATAACTGCCATCTGGTTTCTGTACAAAATGTTAATAGCCTTTCGCTCCCTGTATTTTACTCCTGCCACCTTTAGAATTTGAAAGAGATTATTCCAGTCAACACTGTCAAAAGCTTTCTCGAAGTCTATAAATGCTAGAAATGTAGGTTTGCCTTTCCTTAATCTATTTTCTAAGATAAGTCGTAGGGTCAGTATTGCCTCACGTGTTCCAACATTTCTACGGAATCCAAACTGATCTTCCTCGAGGTCGGCTTCTACCAGTTTTTCCATTCGTCTGTAAAGAATTCGTGTTAGTATTTTGCAGCTGTGACTTATTAAACTGATAGTTCGGTAATTTTCACATCTGTCAACACCTGCTTTCTTTGGGATTGGAATTATTATATTCTTCTTGAAGTCTGAGGGTATTTCGCCTGTCTCATACATCTTGCTCACCAGATGGTAGAGTTTTGTTAGGACTGGCTCTCCCAAGGCTGTCAGTAGTTCTAATGGAATGTTGTCTATTCCCGGGTCCTTGTTTCGACTCAAGTCTTTCAGTGCTCTGTCAAACTCTTCACGCAGTATCGTATCTCCCATTTCATCTTCATCTACATCCTCTTCCATTTCCTGAATATTGTCCTCAAGTACATCGCCCTTGTAAGACCCTCTATATACTCCTTCCACCTTTCTGCTTTCCCTTCTTTGCTTAGAACTGGGTTTCCATCTGAGCTTTTGATATTCATACAAGTTGTTCTCTTTTCTCTTAAGGTGTCTTTAATTTTCCTGTAGGCAGTATCTATCTTATCCCTAGTGAGATAAGCCTCTACATCCTTACATTTGTCCTCTAGCCATGCCTGCTTAGCCATTTTGCACTTCCTGTCGATCTCATTTTGCCTGCTTCATTTACTGCATTTTTATATTTTGTCCTTTCATCAATTAAATTCAGTATTTCTTCTGTCACCCAAGGATTTCTACTAGCCCTCGTGTGTTTACCTACTTGATCCTCTGCTGCCTTCACTACTTCATCCCTCAAAGCTACCCATTCTTCTTCTACTGTACTTCTTTCTCCCACTGCTGTCAATTGTTCCCTTATGCTCTCCCTGAAACTCTGTACAACCTCTGCTTTAGTCAGTTTATCCAGTCCCATCTCCTTAAATTCCCACCTTTTTGCCGTTTCTTCAGTTTTAATCTGCAGTTCATAACCAATAGATTGTGGACAGAGTCCAGATCTGCCCCTGGAAATGTCTTACAATTGAAAACCTGGTTTCTACATCTCTGTCGTACCTTTATATAATCTATCTGAAACCTTTTAGTATCTCCAGCGTTCTTCCATGCATACAACCTTCTTTCATGATTCTTGAACCAAGTGTTAGCTATAATTAAGTTATGCTCTGTGCAAAATTCTACCAGGCGGCTTCCTCTTTCATTTCTTAGCCCCAATCAATATTCACCTACTACGTTTCCTTCTCTCCCTTTTCGTACTGCCGAATTCCAGTCACCCATGACTATTAAATTTTCGTCTCCCTTCACAATCTGAATAGTTTATTTTATTTCATCATACATTTCTTCGATTTCTTCGTCATCTGCAGAGCTAGTTGGGATGTAAACTTGTACTACTGTAGTAGGCGTGGGCTTCGTATCTATCTTGGCCACAATAATGCGTTCACTATGCTATAATGCGTTCACTATGCTGTTTGTAGTAGCTTACCCGCATTCCTATTTTCCTATTTATTATTAAACCTACTGCTACACTACCCCTGTTTGATTTTGTGTTTATAACCCTGTAGTCACCTGACCAGAAGTCGTGTTCCTCCTTCCACCGAACTTCATTAATTCCCACTATATCTAACTTTGACCTATCCATTTCCCTTTTTAAATTTTCTAACCTACCTGCCCAATTAAGGCATCTGACATTCCACGCTCCGATCCGTAGAATGCCAGTTTTCTTTCTCCTGGTAACGACGTCCTCTTGAGTAGTCACCGCCCGGAGATCCGAATGGGGTACTATTTTACCTCCGGAATATTTTACCCAAGAGGACGCCATCATCATTAACCATACAGTAAAGCTGCATGCCCTCGGGAAAAACTACGGCTGTAGTTTCCCCTTGCTTTCAACCGTTCGCAGTACCAGCACAGCAAGGCTGTTTTGGTTAGTGTTGCAAGGCCAGATCAGTCAATCATCCAGACTGTGGCCCCTGCAACTACTGAAAAGGCTGCTGGCCCTCTGCAGGAACCACACGTTTGTCTGGCCCCTCAACAGATACCCCTCCGTTGTGGTTGCACCTACGGTACGGCTATCTGTATCGCTGAGGCACGCAAGCCTCCCCACCAACGGCAAGGCCCATGGTTCATATTTACTCTATAATGTTGTGTTTCGGAAGAAGTTATCGTGTATTGTATTCCTTATGGTCTTAATGCATTTGTCTAAACATAAACGCAGCCGAGACGTATCTGTACACGGCGTCTCCACAGATTCAAAGCGCTTGCCGGTTTCAGGGCCGGTACTACGCCTGTAGAAGCGCCTCGTGACGTAGCTGGGTAGGCAGAGTGGGGACTCGCTCGCTCTGCAGTTTACCGACAACTATAATGTGTTGCGCCGTAGTGTGTCTTGGTTGTCGGTAAGCGTGAGGAAGTGGCTCCCGTTTGCTCGCCGCGTCACGCGGCCCACAAACACACGTGACGTCACGCGGCACTGCGCGTGCGCGACACGTGTCCGCGCGTCACTGGACAGCTGAGCGGCGCCCGGCGGTCGATAGCCCGGCGTCACACCCCGCCCGCCCCTCTCTGCCCCTGCCGTGTTTTCACAGTCGAGGCAGGCGGGATCGGAAGAGGCCGCCCGCTGTAATCTACCGACAGCTTACTGACAGTGCGCCCGGTCTGCTGTCAGTTCGTGATCGGACCAGGGACGTTGTCTTAGGCTGTCAAGTACACGCTCCAGTAACACTAATGTCGCTGCCGAATGTGTTCGCCGTCAACGTGCAGTAACCTCCCACACACGACAGGTCGGAGCACTGGCAGTGGTGGGTAGGGGGGGGGGGGGGGTTGCAGAGAACAGTGCAGTCGCCGTCGTAATGCGGGAACGCAGCGATTTGTCTGACATCCAAAAGCGCACGATCATTGGCTTTCGGCCAAGGGTTGAAGCGTTTCCAAAACAGCTAAGTTTGTAAACCGTCTGTGTTGTACAGACGGTAGCAGAGCCAGGATGGGGAAGGTGTAGGCACATTTATTTGATCCAAGCCTTGTTGACACAAATTTATTATTTAACAAGAATTGGTTATACATCCAAGTTAATACAATTAACAGTTTAAAAGGAAATTTTAGCAATCTTTTTTTAAAAAAAACATTCTCTAGAAGAACATGCAGCCCCACTCTGAACCATTACATAAAGGTACTGTTAGTAAAAGGTATATTATATCGTACAATAGTGCAACATGTACAAATATTAACAATTACACCAGAAAAATATTGAAATTGCGATTTGTACTACATGTAAATCAAACCTTAAAAGATCCAATTTGGCAAGAGTGCAACAAATTCCCTACTGCCTGCTTAAAAAAAATGTGGTAATGATAATCAGTCTTTTTTTTTACCTCCTGATTTCACTTAAGCTTACGTAAACCCTACACAAATGTTACTTATTTTTCTGTCATGTGACATCAGTTCACCTTTCGTGACAAATACACAAAATTTCTAAATTAATTTCTATCAGTTAAGTAAGCTACAAGAGACTGCTGACATGAGTAAACTCTGTCAAATTTTCAATTTCACGACGGTTGTGTTATCTAGCAAATTTTCGTTTAAATACTCGCCCCACGTGTCCCAAAATCAATTCAGTCAGTCTCTGGAAGAAACACAACTTAATACACAAATATGGCAATATCAATAAATAGATGGGTTTACCCCAAGCAATATTAGTAGAATTAGGAAATATGCAATTTTAACGCACCAATTTTAACAAAGTCTAATGTAATAGTAATTTGGACAGAACTTTCATAAAATGATCGATGATAGTGGATACCGTGCCATACACTACTGTGAATAATTCTTAATTTGTTTCATAGGCACCTGACACATGATGATATTCTCTGAAGTATTTCAAATCACAAAATGTTTGCTAGAAGTACCAACCCCTTAATACAGTTATTACGTTTCATGATCATTAAAGCATATGATAATTTCGGCCTTACCCAGGTGACGAGAACCACACCAATGCAGTTTCCTGTTGTACTCGGGTGCAAGGCCCAACAAACAGCTGGTCATGGAGAACCACGCTAAGCAAGCGAGCATTCCGTCCTCCCCACATGCTCGCAAACAGCCACACTCGTCGCAGTGAAACATCACTCCTGCTGCAGGCTCTTTGCTTTCCATACACCCCCCCCCCCCCCCCCCCCCCCATGAACCACAGACCTTGCCATTGGTGGGGAGGCTTGCGTGCCTCAGCGATACAGATACTCAAAGCGTAGGTGCAACCATATCGGAGGGACATCTGTTGAGAGGCCAGACAAACGTGTGGTTCCTGAAGAGGGGCAGCAGCCCTTTACAGAAGTTGCAGGGGCAACAGTCTGGATGATTGACTGATCTGGCCTTGTAACACTAACCAAAACGGCCTTGCTGTGCTGGTACTGCGAACGGCTGAAAGCAAGGGGCAACTACAGCCTTCATTTTTCCCGAGGGCATGCAGCTTTACTGTATGGTTAAATGATGGCATCCTCTTGGGTAAAATATTCCGGGGGTAAAATAGTCCCCGATTCGGATCTCAGGAGGACGTCGTTATAAGGAGAAAGAAAACTGGCGTTCTACGGGTCGGAGCGTGGAATGCCAGATCCCTTAATCGGGCAAGTAGGTTAGAAAATTTAAAAAGGGAAATGGATAAGTTAAAGATAGATATAGTGGGAATTAGTGAGGTTCGGTGGCAAAAGGCTATTTGGGGAGCAAAATAACTGATGATGGTCGAAGTAGAGAGGATATGGCAAGGAAAGCGTTTCTAAAGAAGAGAGATTTGTTAACATTGAGTAGAGATTTAAGTGTCAGGAAGTCGTTTCTGAAATTATTTGTGTGGGCGATAAATAGTTTGGGCAAGAGGAGAATAGAAGCTTTCGAAATGTGGTGCTACAGAAGAATGCTGAAGATTAGATGGGTAGATCACATAACTAATGATGAGGTATTGAATAGAATTGGGGAGAAGAGAAGTTTGTGGCACAACTTGACTAGAAGGAGGGATCGGTTGGTAGGATACATTCTGAGGCATCAAGGGATCACCAATTAAGTACTGGAGGGAACCGTGGAAGGTAAAAATCGTAGAGGGAGACCAAGAGATGAATAGACTAAGCAGATTCAGAAGGATGTAGGCTGCAGTAGGTACTGGGAGATGAAGAAGCTTGCACAGGATAGAGTAGCATGGATAGCTGCATCAAACCGGTCTCAGGACTGAAGACCACAACAACAACAACAACAAGATTTTCAGAGGTCGTAGGGTGGACCGGAAGAAGTAAAAGGTGCCCAGTAAACACGGGCTCTCGAAGTACATACGTTAGGACCTACGAGTACTTGTTCATTTTTGCTACTGCGAAACACATCTCTTCTACTGGACATGTGCTCGTAGCTCCTAAGGTACGTACTTCGAGAGGCCGTGGTTACTGGGCACCTTTTTCTTCTTTCGGTCCACGCTACGACCTCTGAAAATGAGGAAAGCAAAGAGCTTGCAGCAGAAGAGATGGCTCACAAATTGGAAGATGAACAGGCGCTCACAACTGTTAACGTATGCCTTTTAGACCTCATGTTTTCTAGACTTTTCTGGTTTCAATGATCGCTACTGTCATACCCCTGAATATCGACCACTCGTCCTGACACCTACTGTAACACGAGATACGACTTTTAAACTGGTATCCTTAAGTCGAAATGGAAATGATAAGACCATATGCGCGTACTTGGCACCCACTTTCTGATGCTTTGCGCCTATTTTAATTCGTTTTGGTAGTATCGTACCGCAAAAATTTTTTACTCTCTGCGTACATTATTATTAACTGTGTCGCCGTTTATGTGTGGGTAATATAATGCAATATTATGACTCTAATTTTAACAATTTCTCGGCACTTTATACGCGGTCACATTAATTGCGTGGAAAAGAAGATACGTACATTCTTTTTCAACCCAGGACGTATGTACAAAAATGTAGGTCTACTTTTTCGTGAAACGGGTGGTCGAATCAAAGTACAGAGCAAGTTGTCCGCAGACATGCCCATTGGCATTCGGGAAATGTTCTTACATTTACATATTAGTAATATGGCGAGTTGCCGGTTACAATTTGCCAGTCTGATTAAGAGCAGAAATTCTGAAGAAGTAAATGGATATCTGAAACATTGTCACCAATGTCCGAAGCGTGTAATCAATCATTCTACTATCAGGATTTTTTTCTATCGATTCGTAACAGTATTCACTTACGCCTCATCATCTTTTGGGAATCGAAAAAGTGATATTTCCGGATTTCTGATAGTTGCTACACTTTATTTTTTTGCGCTTCGTATCGTTTCCCGGTGTGTTCGTACAGGCTGGGCTGGTGGCAGCGCTGCAGGAGCGAAACTGCAGGAAGAGAGTGGAATTTGGGCGACTCGTTTTGCTGGAGTCTGACAAAGTCGGCAGAGGCGAACATCTGGCGGGAAAGCTGCAGGTCGGGCCGGACAGGGGTGTGTGTAGTGGGGCCGTGCAGGGGGAACGCATTGTAGTGCAGAGGCGGCGGCCGTTGGCAGACCTCGCTCCCCCCAGTCCTCACCGCGGGAAAACCCCGGGCCCTCAAAGCTGTCGCACGCACTATGCAACAAAGTTAAACCTCGGACAAAGTATTTGCTTTTCACTTACAAGTATTGAACATTCTTGCACTGCTTATCATCAGGAAGAAATACTTAAAATCAAAATATGTTTTACCAGTATGTAACTCTTCTTTTCTGCTCGTTGATTGAGGTCGGTTTCGTTCTGTGCTGAGTAAAATACATTCTTCGTGAAGCATCCCCAACTCTCTCGTGGTTCCCTTTTTAGGTACTCCACGTCGACGTCTGCTCGTAGATACGTATCGTCGGTAGGTTTTCCGGCTTTACTTCCCGACGTGACAGCGACGACTCTCCGATGAAGTGCGGGCCTCGTGTTTTGCTATTACTGCTAGTCTCGTAAATATCGCATTTATTTAGTAATTCGCCCGGCTAAAACTCTCCCCTTTTATGATTAAGACAGCCTGCGCCCCATTTCGGAAGGAGTGAGGACGCCAAAGAGTCACAAAAGTTCATATTAAGCATTCCGTAAAACACGTAAACGTTCACTTCGGTTAGCGTGACAGTTAATGCCTACGCTTTCCGCTAGATGGTGCTGACTTACTGCTGAATAGCTTTGGTTCCGTAAAACCTTCACTGATTAGTACTAGGTAAATGAAATAAGTACACCACTTTTGTATTACACTTTCACTCTATATTCAAGGATTAAGATGGTGATGGATGATGGCCTATTTAAAAGGTTCCTAGCCTGGAGGAATCTAAATAGTACGGAAATGCCGATATGCACGCGCTCTACGTCCAGATTCGCAACTAACGGCACACGAGAATTTCAAAAGCCCACACGTTAATATCTGAATACCGGTACCTCCGAATTCACTCGCATCAGCAGATAATTTGAGTTTCTGTCGTCTATATGTCAGTAAAGTTCCAATCTAGCACTAAAGTCCTACAATCCGCTTAATACTCCGTTGCTACCAACAGTCAGAGATCGTACACCACATTACTTTTAATCTCCGTGATATTCTAACAGTTTATCGTGAATCTTAACACGACAAAGTCCAATCTAATTATTGTCTCGCTGACTGACACGGGTTCCCCGCCCTTTAACGAAACAGTCGAGGAAAAAAGGCGGCAATAATGACGATCAGACCTTTTTATAGGTTTTTCGTCACAAGAGTAACGTCACTGCCTACTCCATGACGGAGCTTCCTTGACTTTGCTTTACTTGGACGTTAAACTACTTGCTGACATAGGGCCTACTATAATTCTGATGTGCAATTACCGAATTCTGATTCTACACTATTTTCTCCTCAAAAAATTCTGTTCTTAGTTCCAAATTATTCCATCTATAGCTTTTATCACTGTAAACTGGACCGAGGTGTTACATTCGCCATTTCGTAATTTATCAACAGCGTATCAGCGGCTCCCGAGACGACTTGTACAGACAAGTAAGATGAATGATGCCGAGTGGCGTAGTATCTCTGAAGTAGCGAGCTACTCACAGGACTGCCCCGCGTAGCATCTTTACGGGTCAAATGCTAGACATAGACCTGCAGAATTGGCGTGGGACACCCGTATTCATAATCTCGTGTCTTCGGCGATAATTTTCTCGACACAGAAACGTTTCAATTGCAATAATTTTAGAATTACCACACTACATTTCACAGTAGTATAAAGTCTTACAAACCGGAAAATTAGCGTTACGAGAATATAGCATTCCGTATTCAATTTTATAAACGAATATTCTAGAATGTGAAAATTTTTATCATTAATGACGTTTTAAGGAAACTGTTTGGAAAAAGAAAGATGATCTGTCACAGGTCGAGAAAAAGTGGTTTCAGTTGAGATACGTTAAGGCTAATATATGTAACAGCCACCTCTCGTAGAAATTTATCGTAATTTCTTTAAACAAAACAATTTCAATAGAAGTAACTACACTGGTGTCCCGAATTCATGCAACTAACAGAAATTTTGCCAAGTTTCCTTTATTTTGCCGCAAAACACTATAATCAGGCGACTGTAGAGTACAAACAATATGAGGAATCCAGAACGTAAACAACTGCAAGATGCATAACTTTACACAAAGATGTTAGTTTTTTTCCAACTTAACGGATTTGCACACACACATTGCGACAAGTGGTTAATGTGCTCAGTACGAGATGTGGCCACCTCTGGGAGCAATGGGGCGTACAGTGAATGATGTCATCAGCCTCGTGTTGAGGCAGGAACGGCCGTTCTTCCTGCAGAGCAGCTCGCAGGTCTTGGCGAGTGCTTGGTGGATGCTGACGAGACGCAACCCGTCTCCTTAGGCTTATTGCATCCCCGACACGCTCTGTGGGGTTCAAATCGGCAGAGCTATCAGAGCACCCCTGCGAGATCGAGCATTATCGTCCTTCAGTACGAAGTCGGGGCCCACAGCGCCTCGCAACAACCGCACAAGAGCTCCAAGAAACTCGTCACGATACCTGACAGCACTTAAACCTTGCACATTCATCCGTACAGGTGTTCGAGTGGTCGACATAATCGTTGCCCACACTATTAGGGGACCGCCTCGATATCGCTCTCTTTCCACAATGATTGGATCCCGAAATGGCGTTCCACGTTCCTTCCATATGCAAATCTAACGAGAATCACTCTCCAAACTAAATCGGTACTCATCTGTGGAAACAAGACTGCCCCACGGTTCGGCAGTCCAGGTGGCCTGTTGGTAACCCGCTCTAGACGTTCCCTTGTTTGAAGGCGCGTCAGAGGTACACGTACAGCAGGGCCACTCTGCCGGAGCCTTGTGTACGCCGTTTGCCTCGATACGACACGTCCAGTGGATGCTGCGAGGTCAGATGCCGTGCGGTACTAAGGCGGTGCCGGCGTGGCCTTAAAGCCAACAACAGTCCACTCTTTCTGATGTCACACGTGGCCGGCCATGCCCCGGTCTCCGGGATACAGTTCCGGTCTCTATAAGCAAACATAGCAATGTTTTCCATCAAAGCAGCAGGACTTGCAAAGTAAAGAGAGGACAAATTTGGGACGAGGGTCCCAGACAAAGTTGCACACTGCCTGCCTAAAGCTTTCGGAAAAAAATAAATAAATAAATAAATGGTTTCCGGTATTCCATGTAAACAGAGCCCGAATTTAAAAATTTATAATGCTGACAAAATCTATTCATTAACAGGTATAATTTTACGTTAAAGGTTGACCACAAGTGCTACAGTTGCAAACTGTAGCGTAACTCAGCGCGCGCAAATACCCAGACCACACTGAAGCGCCAAAGAAACTGCTATACCCGTGCGTGCTCAGACACAGATATACAGGGTGGTCCACTGACAGTGACCGGGCCAAATATCTCACGAAATAAACATCAAACGAAAAAACTACAAAGAACGAAACTCGTCTAGCTTGAAGGGGGAAACCAGATGGCGCTGCCATAGGTCAAACGGATATCAGCTGCGTTTTTGTTTTAAATAGGAACCTCAATATTTTATTAGATAATCGTGTAGTACGTAAAGAAATACGAATGTTTTAGTTGGACCTCTTTTTTTGCTTTGTGATAGATGGCGCTGTATAGTCACAAACGTATAAGTACGTGGTATCACGTAACATTCCGCCAGTGCGGACGGTATTTGTTTGCTTCGTGATACATTACCCCTGTTAAAATGGACCGTTTACCAACTGCGGAAAAGGCCGAGAATCGACAGAACGATTCGAGATAATCCGTCGGGCCACATCAGTTTGCTTCTGCCCTGCTTCCATTCTTCCTGTGGCCCCCAGTGCAGAGAGTCTGGTAGGCGTCTTCTCTGTGACCGCGACTGAGGATGTGGGGCTACCTGGCCAACACAAACACTGGCTCGTCTGATAAACGCCCTGACACCATCGTTGGCGTGGGTGTCCGTTGACCGGAATGCCATCTTCCGTGCTGAACACCATCTTACGGACACCTGGTTGACAGTTTGTACGATTACATCGTGAACTAGACACAGGACATGGAAATAGACACCGGCGTACGTTATTACAATCAGGAGACTGAAACCTAATCACTGAATAATAAAGTTTAAAGTGAAACATCTTCGATAAAATTTAGACAGTTTCTGGAACATACTGATTACACGTTACCTATGTAATAGGGAGCATAAAAAAGTGCCCTGTCGATCATTAGGTGCCTGTTTTCATTTTAACTGTTTCTTTCATTTCAGAGTAATTGGTGTTTGTGAAGTTTGTATAGAGAGCATTTACAAACATTGGTGTCGACTAACCCCGTATTTAAACTTTTAATGAAGGCGCTTAAACATGCCTTTTCCACAAACTAGAATAGCTCGGAATAGACTGAAGTCTTGCGCTGTCAAGTGCAGTGAAGATCATTAGACACTCCTAGAGCACAGATGGAATAGTGATCGAGCCGTTCCTCAGTGTGTGATCGTTCAGCGAACAACGTATGACATACAGCGTAGAATTAGGCCATCGAAACAGACGGCGCTTAACACTTGGCGTGTGGGTGACGCAGTATAACGGCGCTTAATGCTAATGAGAATGTGCGGCGGACGTAATGTTACGCCACGCCATTTGCGATAATTTTCCGCGCTTTGTAACCCATTGTTACGTCTCGGAGGAACATCTGTGTGAGGTCTGCAGGCATCGTAGGTGGCAGCAGTAGTATCGCTTGAACAATTCATCGTGTTTGAAAGTTTTGTTATTGTCTCTTTGTAGATATTAGGTGACGTTCGAGTTCTCTGCTTCGTGCATGTTGTGTGCTTTTCTGTTGATTTTATGTTCAAAATTTGCAATGAAGAGGAGAGACGTTTAGAGAGCACAATGTACGAAGCCCTTAACGATAAAAACGAAATATTTGACGACGATTCAGACCACACGTCATCTGAAAATTGTAGTAATTCTATACTTTATTGGAGATGAGTTGCTGGACACGTTTATCGTATTAATTTCACAGATGGTGTTATTATGAGGGATTCTCCTTTACGTGCATCAGGAAATGAATCCGAGCATAACTTCAAGGAAGTTAATGTTGGACTGCGTATCTGTCCATGTTTCAGTTTGCGTCACACTGTGAACGCAAGACTCTGCGATGATCTTGTGTTTTGTGTTACTTTAGATGTAAACTGCCTGTAAAAGAAATATAAAGATCGCGTCTTTGCTTGCTTTTTTAATTACTAAGATACATTTTCAATTTATTTTTCTGTAATGACTACTGTCAAACCGAAGTTGCATCTGCGTATTCAAGACTTACCTCTAGCAATACCAAAATACGTATATTTAATTTAAAAAGTGCAGTATACATGAAGTTTCGAAATTCGAACGACAAATTTGTACAGACGAATTATAACATTAAAAAAAACATATTTCAGCCAGTACACAGGTAATGGCAGTTATCTACGAGACGAGCATTGTAAGTGTTAAACTAGTTAGCAGCATATCCCCAGAAAACAAACTAGTAACGTAGCAAACCTAGACAATGACAGTGAGTGAGTGAGGGCAATAACCAGTTTCCGCGGTTGGCTTCCCTAAGGTGTGAGGCATGTACCGGTATGTGATTCCAGCCGGCAGAGCAATGTGGGGAAAGACAAGTGAACAAGAGGGACAAGGGCGTGAAAATAACTGCGCTATAGCGGGATGAAATTCCTTTGTGCGGGCCATTAAGTGCGAGTCTCCTACAGAGCAACCACAATTTATTAATGTGGCCTATAATTATACAAAAATGAAACAGCAGACTCGGAGCGAATCTGCAGGGCAGCGTCTAACACGAGTGTCCAGTGCGTTTTATTTACTCTTTGGCATTTACAGGGGCATTCATCACATAATGTATTAACTGAAATATTGTAATAGCTCTATCCTGAACATATGTTCTTACAATAGTATATAACATTAGAAATGTTCTTGAGCGACACTGTGGCTGACTCGAAGAGTCTGCACTTGACACACGAGTAAGTGGATTCCCCCGCACCCACATTCAGAACTGCCCTACAGGCCGGGCCCCCCTTTGTTCATCTGTCGCTTACACCTACCGATGCTCGTCGTAACTCTGGTTCAAAGTTGTCCACAGTTTCCTTATTGTTGGGGTCGTCCACCAAGCTTCGGTTCTTATGTACACTTACAGTTCTTCCTGAGCTGTTTTTGGGTGGGAGTCTTGCAGTTCTTCGCCGATCTTCCATAAAGGTGACCTGTATTTAGTTCCGTTGAGGGGTGCTAGATCTCGGAGTGTGAGAAGTTCTGGGTTCTCCCGGACTTTTCCGCACGATCTCGTGGCTAACTGTGACCGTCTATTTTGAGGGGGTTCGTGGGGTGGTCCAGAGAGTATCCGCATTGTCTTCTTCAGTTGGACATCTGCTTCAGATACGAGCGCACTTCTCATCCAGACTGGCGAGCAGTATTCGGCCACGCCGGAGAAAAGGGTTAGTGTTGAAGTCCTCGGCGTGCTTGCTCCGCAGCCCCCATGTCGTTACAGATAGTATAGACAGCATAGCAGTGACTTGTACGTTAGAGTGCGGCCTAATTTCACTCCCAAGTATTTAGGCTTATCCTGACCCGTTGGCCACTCATAAAGAGATTTAGTTTTCCGTTTAAGTCGGCCTTGTTGAGGTGCACTAGGGTTTGGGTGTAGATGCCACTCTGAGCAGTAGGTGTGCATTACTTCCGGGGCCACACACAGTACTTTGTTGAGGACGTTAAAAATTTTAGTCTGATATGCGACGGCAATCTCGTCTGCATACGCAAATTTACGTGACTTTGTGTCTGGCATGTTGGCAATATACGGATTGAAAAGAACGGGTGAACCCTGTGGCAAGTCATTGTTCAGAGTGCATCTTGCCGATCATCACATGAAGTGAAACTTTGATTTTCGTGTCTGTCAATGTGTTTTTGAGGCGTAAGTCTGTCTGCATTTAATTATTCTAGTTACCTTAAGCAGTAGCCTCTGAATCCGTACTGTATCGGAACCCGATGTAAGTCGGTAGGGGTACAGCGGTGCCCACGGCAAACCTCTCGGTGCAGTCCGATTTACATTCTGTGTCAGATTCGCATCTCAGGAATTATTTTTATTGTACAGTGCACGAGAAAGCTCTCCGTGGAACAGCAAATCCTGTACATAGAAGAGCGAACGACACGCGGTGGATGGGCAAGATCCTGATCAAATATTCGGGGAAAGTTTCGGACTAAACTAATCGTACCGTGCGACACGAGACTGGGACGCCTCCCAGCACTTCGGGCATTTTTTAAATACAACTTCAGTCAGTTTGACCCAAAGAAGACGAAGAAAAATGTCACGAAATTAATTAGCCAGCATTGCGACGCTGCACTGGCGGAGTGACACGACCCCGTCACGGAAAGAGTGATCCGCTACACGGGCGTTCGCTTCCCCATCTGAAGTACCTGTGTGTCCTGTGAGGGAGCTGGGCACTGGGTGCCTAGAGTAAGTAAGGGGCAGGAGGCGAGGCGAGGCGGCGCGGGGCAGGGCAGGGCAGGGCAGGGCAGGGCAGCGGCTGCGTCGCCCCGTCATGTAGAGGTGGGCAGACTCGTTCCTCCTTGGCAACTAGTTCTTTTTCGGGAACCGCTCATTTTTACTCGTTCACTGCTCATTTTTACTCGTTCACTGCTCATTTTTACTCGTTCACCGCTCATTTTTACTCGTTCACCGCTCATTTTTACTCGTTCACCGCTCATTTTTACTCGTTCACCGCTCATTTTTACTCGTTCACCGCTCATTTTTACTCGTTCACCGCTCATTTTTACTCGTTCACCGCTCATTTTTACTCGTTCACCGCTCATTTTTACTCGTTCACCGCTCATTTTTACTCGTTCACCGCTCATTTTTACTCGTTCACCGTTTAATTGTACTTGGTATATGGTTCTTATGGAAAGTTGAAAACTAGTAGTGTAGGTGACTGCAGGATGGAGGGCACCAAGAGGGGGCACTTGCCTCCCCCCTGGTGTATACAGTTTTTATTCATTACAGAATTCTTACACACTTTTAGAAGTAATTTCTGTGATTCTTCAGAACCTCTCGCTTAGCCAACCGTAGCCTTGTGTGGCTGATCGCAGGGAAATAATATAGGGTGGCGCACGGAAAACCGGCCCCGAGTACAGACTGCTCGCCAATTGCGCCTGTTACGAGCAGATACAACAAACATATAATAATCAAGCAGTGAAGAAATAACAAGCTAATGCAAGCAACAATTTGCGAAACAATCGATGACTATGTGTAGAGAGCTGGAGAAGAGAACATGAAAATCTCACGCGACGCGCTTGGGCTATAGCTCATGTAGTCTTGTAAACCTGTTTGTGGCTGTTTCCCAACTTAATAGACCACAAGTGTCTTGTATAAAATTCTTCGTTTCGACTTCCACTACATAGCTATGCTACGTTCTAAACAATAATCGTTTACACCCTATATATACTTCACGTTGTCTCTGAGTTCGTAGGCGGAGTAGAGACTTTATGGAAGCATAAAATAAAATGTCGTTTTCTCATACTTGCGTCACACGCTTACTAAAAGTTAGGTTTCTATGTTGCATTATTAAAGTTAACGCAGCAATAATAATAATAATAAAGTTCGCAGTAATAAGGAGCTTTTACAGAACTTTCAAACAAAGGTTATCAAGATACAAAGCACCCACCCTCCAATTTCGAGATGTAAATGGGACCATCGCTCACAATAACACGGAAAACTGCAAAATACTAGCAGGCTACTTTGAGAAACTCTTGAATTGTGAACCCATCCTTGAAAAATTTGAATCCATTCCAAACAACCGTGAGAAGCCGGATTCAGAACCACCGACGACTGAAGAACTACAGAAGGTCATCTCAGAACTTAAAAACAACAAGGCGTCCGGAGAAAATCAAATAGTGGCCGAACTATGGAAAAAGGCTGACAAAAATGCAGTTACATCCCTAAAATGTGTTTTCGATCAAATATGGAAAGAAGAAGAGATCCCCGCAGAATGGAGAACAGCTCTCATCCACCCTATCCATAAGAAAGGTTTGAAGACAGACCCCAACAATTACAGAGGAATATCACTGCTGGATATAACGTACAAGATTCTTTCTAAAGTCCTTTTGAACAGGGCAGAGCCGCAATTGGATCCGCAAATCGGGGAATACCAGGGAGGTTTTAGAAAGGGTAGATCATGTTCGGAACAAATACTAAACGTCAAAAACATCATGGCTTACCAAAAATCAAGGGCAAAGACATACGTAATCTCCTTCATTGATTTCAAAAAAGCATATGACTCGATTGATAGAGAATCTCTGTTATCAGTCCTGGAAGAAATGGGTTTGGATAAGAAAACAACTAATATTATAAAAGCGACCCTTACGAATACATTTTCGAAAGTTAAATTTATGGGCGAACTATCGGAACCCTTTGAAATAAAAATGGGAGTGCGACAGGGCGATGGGCTCTCACCGTTGCTGTTCAATTGTGCTCTTGAGAAAGTAGTCAGAGAATGGAACACAAATATTAAGAGTGGTATAAGACTGGGTTGCAAAAAGAAGAACCTTAAAGTAAATTGCATTGCTTTTGCAGATGATATGGCCCTGTTTGCTGAAACAATGGAAGAAGCACGGGAGCAAATCCTTGAACTAAAGAAACAAGCAGCTAAAATTGGTCTTCACATCTCCTCTGAAAAAACTAAGATATTGACAAACATCAAGCACTCATGTAAATACCTCAAAGTTCAAGAACAGAAGATTGAAATAGTAAAAGAATTCAAATATCTCGGAGAATGGATTACTTGGAATGCTGGGGAAAGCAAAGCAATGGAATCCAGAAAAAATAAACTTGAATTGGCCTTCCGACTAACAAAAAATACATACAACAAAAAATCCCTTTCATGGGGGTCCAAAATTACACATTACAAGACAGTGATTAAGCCAGAAGCACTGTATGCAGCAGAAACACTTAACATGAATTTCAAAGGCCAAGTGGAGAAACTTGAGATAAAGGAAAGAAAAATTTTAAGAAAAATCATTGGGCCAAAATTTCAAGACAATAAGATTATATACATTAAAAATGAAACTCTCTACAAGAAAATTGAAAAACTTTCAGATTCTATGCGAAAAAGGAGAATAAATTTTTATGGTCATCTTCTCAGAATGAATTCCAACAGATTAACTAAACAAATCTTTGACTTCTTCCGTAACCGAAAAACGAAGCCCAACTGGTTTAAAGAAACTGAGAAAGACCTAGTGGAATTAAATATTTCAGAAAATTCACTTATTGATCGAACTGCTAAATTAATTACTAAAGATGAAAACATAAGGTTCCAAGACAAATCCACACAAAAGTCCAAATCCTTCATTTCGGAAGAAGAGAGGAGAAGAAGATCAGAAAGAATGAAGAAATACTGGGCCCTAAGAAAAGAACAATGCACAAAGAAATGATTGATCCAGCGTACCCCAAAGAGGGTGAAACGAAAGAAGAAGGAAGAACGTTTCTGGTTTGAAAGCTGCTTCTGAACAAATGTTTTTCAGATAACAAGTAAATACGATTTTATGGCAATCTAAGTCTTTTCAAATGGAGAGGCACCGCTTTTCCTACTGAGCAAAATGACCCACAACCCACTTTTTTTTCTCTCAAAGAAACCTAACTAGCAGGTAATGCAAATTGTAAACAACCAAAAAATAATTAGAGCCTTCCTAAATGTAATGTTTTGTATATGAAAGATACACGAAAATCGTTTTATATGAATTTCTTACACTTAAAAATTAAGCAAATTATTGAAAGTTAATTGCTAAATCAAGTCGATGAAACCAAAAAATATATGAATAACAAAAAAACTTGCCTTGTTATAAGTATGTCTTCTGCTGTTCATCGATATAATGAAGTGAGCTGATATGCTCTTTTGTTACCTGAAAAGACGTACCTGTTACATACAACGTAATTTTTATGTAGTTTACGTAACTATAAAGTGCTCTCTGATTACCGGTCGTGGACGCCAGAACCAAGTGCAACAACAGTTTGGAACAGATGTAAAATGGGCGAGCGCAGTGAATGAAACGAACAACTGCATGGATACTGAACTAACTAGGAGCAGTCGGCAGTGGAACTGAGACAGGTGGTCATGCGAAGAACGACGAGTGCGGCCGAGGGAGACCGAGACTGAGACGAGCACGCGACCGAGGCTGGAACGAGAACTGCCGAAGTGACCGCCGCGACCGAAGTGAACTATCAACCGATCGTTCTTCGTTCCCGGGAACTATAAGTACACCGCCGCGACCGAAGTGAACTATGAACGGATCGTTCCTTGGAATTCGTTCCTGGGTCCTCGGTGAACCGTTCCTTTGCACCCGTTCGTTCTCTACCGTGACGGCGCGCTACAGCGGTCAGCCGCAGGCCACGCTACACAGGGGCTGAGCCGCTAGCAGCAGGCCAGATGTTGGACCGCACCACAATACGTGAGAGACTGCTCGAGTGCAGGACGCGTCCCGTATTAGTGGGCAGTCCACACACACTTCGTAAACTCTCTCACGTACACCGTTCCTTGTGCTTAATACGATTAGGTCACTGACCCGACATGAATTTCCTGAAGCTGTGAGACTCAATTATCGAAGAAGAACAAGAAGAAGAAGAAGAAGAGGAAGAAGACGCTCGAAAAAAATCGCCTCCGAACACTGTATTTCCGACCACTGTCGATTATAGAGGATTATTAGAAGCCATCCTTATTATACACTGAAGAGCCACAGAAATTGGTACAAATGCTTAATATCGTGTAAGGCCCCCGTGAGCACGCAGAAGTGCCGCAACACGACGTGGCGTGGACTCGACTAATGTCTGAAGTAGCGCTGAAAGGAACTGACACCGTGAACCCTGCGGGGTTGTCCATACATCCATAAGAGTACCAGGCGGTCTGAACAGCACGTTTCAATGCATCCCAGATATGCTCAGTAATGCTCATATCTGGGGAGTTTGATGGCGAGCGGAAGTGTTTAAACTGAGAAGAGTGTTCCTGCAACCACTCTATAGCAGTTCTGGACGTGTGGGGTGTCGCATTGTCCTGCTGGAATTGCCCGAGTCCGTCGGAATGCACAATAGACACGAATGGATGCAAGTGATAAGATGTCACCTACCAGAGTCACATCTAGACGTATCAGGGGTCCCATATAACTTCAGCTGCACACGCCCCAACTATTACAGAGCGTCCACCAGCCTGAACAGTCCCCTCCTGACATGCAGAGTCCATGCTTTCATGAGGTTGTCTCCAGACCCGTACACGTCCAACCGCTCGATACAATTTGAAACGACACTCGTCCGACCAGGCAACGTTTTTCCAGTCATCAACATTCCAAAGTCGGTATTGACGTCCCAGGCGAGGGGTAAAGCTTTGTGTCGTGCAGTCATCAAGGGTTCACGAGTGGGTCTTCGGCTCTGAAAGCCCATATCGACGATGATTCGTTGAATGGTTCGCACGCTGATACTTTTTGATGGCCCAGCATTGAAATCTGCAGCAGTCTGCGGGAGGGTCGCACTTCTGTCACGTTGAACGATTCTCTTCAGTCATCGTTTGTCTCACTCTTGCAGGATCTGTTTCCTGTCGTAGCGATGTCGGAGATTTGATGTTTTACTAGATTCCTGATCTTCGCGGTGCACCGTTGAAATGGTCGCACGAGAAAATCCCCACTTTATCGCTATGTCGGAGATGCTGTGTCCCATCTTGCGTCGACTATAACACTACGTTCAAACTCAATTAAATCCTCATAACCCGCCATTGCAGCAGCAGTAACCGATCTAACTACTGCGCCGGACACTTGTCTTACATAGACGTTGCCGACCGCAGCGTCATATTCTGCCCGTTTACATATTTATCTATTTGAATACGCGTGCCTACACCAGTTCAGTGTAAAAATTCATCCATGTATGCGTGTATGTTCCTCGTGGTCTCCTAAACGACTGCGCCAATTTCTATCAAACTCGTTACACGTATCCTTTACTGCCAGGTAACAATCGCTATGGGAGGTAAGCACCACCTGCCTACCGTACTTCAGGAAATATGACTTCACAAACAGCTAGATGTGTCAAAAACTCCATCATCCACGATGTTTAAGCGTATTAATTCTATGCTACTAACTCTATTCGCAACGTATTTTGCAGACAGTATCCTCCTAAGTCGCTGAGTGTACCTACACAAATATATCATTGTACGAGACGTAGTTCAAGAGCAATGATGTCATAAACAGTGAGTTATTAAAAATTGCAGAGAATTTCTATTTTGCATGGTCTGTTCCTTACAAGGAGAGGTCCCTAGCGGTGGGATCGACTTTTTGAAGTAATCTATACTGTGATGTACGTAGGTTCAGGCGCCAAGTTTCAAACTCTTCAGATACTCATCCTGGTGGGGCATTGTTTGTAAGTAATCGAGGAAAAAAATTTCTGTATCTCGCTTCATTCTCTTCAGCTTCAAAAAATGAACGTTAAGCAAGTTGGTTGCGCAGCGTATGGTTAAGTTAAAGGCCCCATGCAGAATAGGTTGTGGAACAGGATCTCATCAGGTGCTTTGGAATTTTTTGTTTTATAATCTTTGTCGATATAACTTTCATTATAAATTTAATTCAATTACTTAAGTTAAATGTAATTTTTTGCTTTGTCACATCATTTTCAACAGCGTATTAACTTTTTCAAAGTGCTCTCATTTTTCTTTGCATCACTCTTCTTCCACTTGGAATATTTCTGCATGTGATTTTAATTATTTTTATGTATGAAGTTTGATACTTGGGGAGCAAAATGACTGATGATGGTCGAAGTAGAGAGGATATAAAATGTAGACTGGCAATGGCAAGGAAAGCGTTTCTCAAGAAATTTGTTCACATCGAGTTTAGATTTAAGTGTCAGGAAGTCGTTTCTGAAAGTATTTGTATGGAGTGTAGCCATGTATGGAAGTGAAACATGGACGATAACTAGTTTGGACAAGAAGAGAATAGAAGCTTTCGAAATGTGGTGCTACAGAAGAATGCTGAAGATTAGATGGATAGATCACATAACTAATGAGGAGGTATTGAATAAAATTGGGGAGAAGAGGAGTTTGTGGCACAATTCGACCAGAAGAAGGGATCGGTTGGTAGGACATGTTCTGAGGCATCAAGGGATCACCATTTGAGTATTGGAGGGCAGCGTGCAGGGTAAAAATTGTAGAGGGAGACCAAGAGATTAATACACTAGGCAGATTCAGAAGGATGTAGGTTGCAGTAAGTTCTGGGAGATGAAGAATCTTGCACAGGATAGAGTAGCATGGAGAGCTGCATCAAACCAGTCTCAGGACTGAAGACCACAACAACAACAACATTTTTGTTCATTTTACTGCGTGAACTATTTCCATTTTGCATTTTGCTTGAGTAGCGTTGTATGTATAGTCTCTTCTTTCGTTTAAAGGTTTACCTTTATCTTTACCTTTACCTTTAACTTTTTCCATAGTGGAATAAGAATTAATGTTTGAAAGTTTTTTTTACGTTCACCATCCCAAAAAGTACATCTCGTAATGAAAATAAATTTTTGACACAATTGCACCATCAGTGTAAATAGATTATTTGGTATTTTGTTGTTTAACCGATACATCGACAGTTTCAAATGTTTAAAAATTGTGATAGATAAACATAAATAATTAAATTCGCGTGTACAGAGATACCAAATGGAAAATAATGGTTGGAAGAAAAGTAAGAGCTGTTGTTAATGCATCGATTAAAATGTGACAGAGCAATAAAAAAATTTAAAAAATACATTTTACCCAATTAGTTCAATAGAAATAATGATCAAAGTCATTTCAGTAAAGATTTAAAAACAAAACACTGATGAGATTCGAATCGAAAACCCCTTGTACATGAGTCCTGTGGCTTTACCATCACACTGCGGAACCAGTCTAACACTCCTTTTTTTTAAAGCTGAAGCGCATCAAGCGGATTTTCCGAATTTTTTTTTTCATCGATTACTCACAAATGACGGCCACCAGGGTGAATGAATGGCTGCAGGGGTGAAATTTGGGGCCTTAGCCTACACCACCGTAGAGACCGTTTCAGAAACTCACTCCCAGCGACGGGCACCTCACCCTGTACAGTATTTCATACATTTATACATCTCTCTCATAATTTCAAACGTGTTTTCATAAGCACATGCCAACGAAATTTTTTCGATATTACACAACAAATAGAATTGATTTTTTGTTGTCGTTTCTAATAGAAAATTGGCAAAGTGAATACCCGAGCAATGCTGCGTTTTTCATCTACTGCTAAAATATTCCCCGGTAGGTGAATGCATAGTGTAATAAGATTCCAAGCGGAAAAGTCACTGCTTCAAATCTCTCAATCGGCATATGTTTTTTCACTACTGTGATCGCATATTTATTAACAATTGGAAACGTTTATAAACGAATATGGAATCACAGTTTTTAATAAAGATATATTTTATTTTGAATTACTGATGGTATGAAAGTAAATTAAAATTTTGTAGAAGCTTGAGAAATGCCCTTTCTTCAAATTAAAAACTTGCGTACATTGATAACACTGTTCAGTCTCCAGAAATAGAAAAGCGTTTTGTTTCCTACTGTGTGTTTTGCATTCTTATGTTGAATTTTAATTTATGGTCAGAAGTTGCGTTTTTCATGCCAATATTCATTAAAAATAAGACTTTATTTTTATTAAACATTTATAAGTGCATGTTTGTTAATTAACACTTCGATTTGTTAATTATTATATTATGGAGTTTAAAAAAATATACGGTTCAAGCAAGATTGGAACCAGAGACTTTGCTACTTGAATCCCGTAACATAATCCTTCCACGTGCCAGGGAATATGTCAGTAAGTCGATAATGTTTCATACTTAGAAATCTTGTCATCCTCAGAGGCGACTTCATCGATGTAGTTTTGTTGATTGTGTTGCATTGCTTCAGGAAATTTGTTTCCGAGCACAAACCTTTAAAACCTTAGCCTAGTTAACAACTGTAAATTGAAACGGTTCTTAATGACTGTAAATCAGTGACTACTTTCACTTACTGTGGCTTCTGCTCTGAGCTTACGAGTTCTATTCATAAATAGGGTAGCAAAGCAGTAGTAGTGGCACACAATTAGATTGTAACCGTAAGCGGTGACAGTTTTATTTGTTAATGTTATGCAATACGTTTAAAGTTTCCGCTACTCATCTTATTTGCGTATCCTCTACATCCCCTGTTTTGGAAAACAGAGACATTTCAGTGAAACCGGAGATGGAGACTACTGAGTGTAATTCATTGCCCGACACACTGGCATTAATTTCGTAAACTACATGACCGGCCATCTTCACGTCATAAGACGGGCCCTGTCTTTCACTCGCACCGCTGCGGAAACCACGCAGCTGGCGATGCTGTTGCCTTGCTTCCCAGGGCGAACTAAACTCACGAAACGTGGACCGTGCCTGTGAACGTCCGGACACGTCATCCCGAACACGCAGTCAGTCGTAACGCTATCGTTCCATCGTTAGTTATCAGATCGGAGGAGAGAAGAGTGTGGTTCACAAAGTTATATCAGCTGATAACGCTAGAGATCTGAAACAAGATATGGCAACGAGTTAGCTGGGTACCGAGAGTGTTTGCCCAGCTGATTGTGCAGCCTTACGAAGGTCGTGGCAATGAATGTATGCTCCGGTTACGAAGGGCCTGCAAAAGCGAGTCACACTAGTCTCGCTACACAGAGATCACTGCGCAATAGGAGTGCCGCATTTTCAGGAGGGGTGGGGGAGGGGGGGGAGGAGTATGTTTTCCGCGTAACAGGTGTGTCACGGTATACATAGTGAAGTGGTGCGGGGCCACTACGAACGCACTCCGAAGCTAGAAGTAGGCGAGACACTACGAACGATTCCTGTGGGCAAAACGTGTCAGTTCCACACACATTAGCCTCGAAATTCCGGCGATATGGGGACCGAATGCAGTGTAGCGTCCAACCCTACTGAGATGGTGCCAACAGTATATTTACAGTGTGCAGCCGATATTTTTATAGGCAAGTACATTGATAAATTTTCCGTCGATATACCGAGATTTTTCTCGATGTGTCGAGAGCAGATAATGATATTTTCTCGGATTGCCGATATTTTTAAAAACTAGAACAGCCTTACTTGGAGGTCACGCGTTAAGCCGCGTCCTGCGTAAAGCCGTCAGCGCACGGTCCGCGCTGTCGAAGGTGAACGCTGAACGTTCCGGGTTCACGGTGCTGCTGAACGCTCAGAAACGGCGCCACTTTTTTTTACTCCACCACACGGGTGGGGGGAGGCTCATGGAGGACTCACTGCTGCTTTGGAGCTGTAGCTTATTCTTATTTTTTGCTGTGGTGACACCATTTATTGTGCAAATTGGGGATGGGTTGTAATTTTGGTTTTGATTTTCGTCTGAAATTTTTTGTTTTTTTTCTTTTTAATGTTTTTTTCTTTTTGTGCTTTTTGTTCCGGTACATGCGCCTCCAATGGCAGTTGTTGGCTGTATCTGGCTCCCACATCACAGTGTGTAGGAAGTGGACGCTACTAAAATTTCTACGTCAGTTCCGTTAGAACGCCTACTGACTCCGTTGTCTATGTGCTAGTTATGTTCTTCTGTCTGTAGAATACATAAACAAAAACTTCAATATGCGTGGACACATTATAACACAGAAAGAAAAGTACGATTTGCACTCAGTAAGGACATCAGCTTATACAAGTTCCCTTACGAATAGTGCGATGCAAACCTTTAGTCGATCACTGTACGTATTCAGCAGCAAAATTTTTACAACGTGTTAAATAAACTCAAAACGACAAAGTGCAAAATATCTTAGTGTAGGCAATCGAACAAACTCGCTCCTCAGAAAGACGCACTTACATTTACGTAATACGGAATATTGCAGAACATTCTTTTATTAAGCTAATAAGAAGGTATGTAAATTGAAGACGATAGCTGCAGTCAGCCGCTGCGGGACAGTACGCGGAATCGGCGGCGACGAATGAAGAGAGCGCCGGACCAGGAATGGAATCTGGAGCCTCCTGCTTAGCAGGCAGGTGCGGCAACTGCCACGGACTACCTCGGCGCGCCTCGCGACCGATCCACACAGCCGGCGAGCGCCTCCTACGTGCTGTCCCTGTCCCTGTCCCTGTCCACTGGACTCCCGGAGGTCCGACGTACTTGTGCATCCGCGCAGATGAAGGTGCACCGGCCATTCATATGAATGCGTGGTGTCTGTTCTTTCGGACGTGCACTGTGTCTGAATCTCGTCGCTGTAACACGCGCGACGGTGAGACAGACAGCTGCTTCTCTGGAAACCTCTTCAGCGGGCGCCCCGGCTGCTATGAAGTACTTCATCATCCCATTTCAAGAAAAGTATTCGGTGAGAAAAACTGATTCTTCCTCGTCTTACAGCTGTATATCTCAGCTCGATGTAGGACTGGATTTATTTCAGTTTTTGTCATAGTTACTGTGCTGCACCAAACGGAGTACCTGGCTGCGCGGCATTTTAAGAGTTTGCAGACATACAGTCGCATTGCGTAGACTTGGCGTATAGTTCATTTTAGGCCATACATTATTGCGTATCAAATGCAGCCAACACATCTAAATTGCATTTGAACTTGAGAGCAGTATTATATCTCTCTTCATTTTGGAGATACCGGTTGTTATGTACGCAGACCTGTCGCTCGCGGCGCGTCCGAATCCTTTCCCTGCGCATCGGGAATCAAGTGGTAGTAAATACCGTCGTATTTCATAAACGGTTCAAGACGGTTTTTGGAAACGACGGCTTGCGAAAAGGACGTATTTTGTTGTACGATTAACACTCCATTTGCCTAAAAGAAATGAAACAGCCTGGAGAAACATGTGACGTGCCATTGAATGATGCTCGAAATAGTGTACAGGAAGTGAGGTGCATCAAATGTTTCCCATATGTGTTTTACTTCTTACTTTTAGACATCATTTCACAAAACGTTTCATTTTTCTTTTTTGCAAAAATTTTGTACGATTTTGTTATCCAGATTTACATCCTGTAACTGGAACGCTTGTCCTTACCATTGATTACTGATCAATTGCATCCTCAACAATCGAATATTACTAAAATTTCGTGGTTATACATTGTTTCGGTTAGGACATTAATGTCCTTAATATACTGGTATAGGTGTGTGTACACTTACAGATAAAGTACTTTGGCAAGATGTTAAAATATACTTTGAGAACTAGTGTAAGCCGTATAGATGAAAATTACTACACGCAATTGGTAACAGGATTGTAACTGAGGCAGTTAAAATATAAGTAGGTAGGGCCGAGCCCAGGACAGCACTGTCGTCCCCATTACTAGCCAAGGACGCTGCTGTTACACGGCGGACATGTAAAGTAGCAAGACACTCACTCACTCTTCCCGATTTAAAGCTCTTGCTCATCTAACAAACGGAAGTCTTTGATTTATTGATGAGATAGTCGCACGTCTCTCTGTTTATCCACATGTATTGGAAATATTTGTCAGGTGATCTTCGTAAATGACGATACAAATTATGAAATTACCGACGGAGATTGCTCTCTTCCTAGGTTTCATTCGCAGCGCTCAAAAAAAAAGTGTGTGAAATCTTATGGGACTTAACTGCTAAGGTCATCAGTCCCTAAACTTACACACTACTTAACTTAAATTAGCCTAAGGACAAACACACACAACCATGCCCGAGGGAGGACTCGAACCTCCGCCGGGACCAGCCGCACAGTCTATGACTGCAGCGCCTTAGACCGCTCGGCTAATCCCTCGCGGCGCGCAGCGCTCCTGTATCGCCTTATTTTCCTAAGTGAAGCTACTTTTGCTGCCTTACTCGCGAGCTACGGTTTAGGGACGCCGTGTTACAGAAACAGCTGGTCGGGTCTGGTAGCCATCTTGTAGCGGGAGATGGTCGCTCGCAGGCAGGACAGGCGAGTGTATCTCGCGACGCAGCCGCCCGTCGCTGCGGTGTTGCATGTCCGGACGTCGCTCGCTGTCGGTCGCTTCTGACGCTGACGTAGGACGCCGCCGTACGGCCGGCCGTTTTAAACGATCGACTTTGTCTCAGGTGACTACTCGAGAGAAGTACGGCTACTGCAGAGCCCCTGGCGGTTTTTTCGCGTACTGAATCTCGTCTGCTTTGACTCGTCATTTTCATTTATACGACATCGCCAAAATTGCCGGTCTATCTACTGTACAATTTGGTATCTGAATGGTAGAAGTGACGTTAGGAAGGACTATCCTTCTTACGTAAAAATCGAAATATAATAACTAAATTTTGGAACAAGCAATGACAATAGGGTTCATTAATGACAAAGGTCGTGTGGTAAATTGTTCAGACAGCTGAAACTGAAACAATAGGAAAAGTGTTACCCAAGTATTTCACAACACACAAATTTATTTGCTCAAGAAAATATGTGCTTGAACACATCATACAGTATGTACAACATGGTTAATGGCGCTTTTCGGGTTTATCTTTTGTGTCTTGTTTTCTTGCTTAGTGCTAAATGGAAACGAAAATTATTCTCGTCTAGTAATTCAGATTTTTGCGCTTTTGAAATCATTTTCATTAAAGCACTTTTACCTATCGACGTTCTTATTTGTGTGTAGTGCAGGTTTCATTTCGCTGTAAGACGTAAACGCCTCTTACTTTCCGATATTTCGACTCTCTTCGAGGAGACCAAAAGTAGGAAAAAAAATGGTACCTTGTAAAAGTTTTCAGTGTGCTACGAAAACACAGCCAACAGCATAATAAAGATTAACAAGACAGGAAAGCAGGAAATCAGGTCGCGCGGGATAGCCGCGCGGTGTAGGCGGCATGTCACGCTCCGCTCGGCTCCCCCAGTCCTCCCTCGGGTATAGGTGTGTGTGTGTGTGTGTGTGTGTGTGTGTGTGTGTGTGTGTTTTGTCCTTAGCGTAAGTTAGCGTAAGTCCGATTAAGTAGTGTGTAAGCTTAGGGACCGACGACCTCAGCAGTTTGCTCCCATAAGACCTTACCACAAATTTCCATCCACAAAATCATGTCTATAATAGGAACAAGCTCGGCCGGAACGGGTTAGCTAGCTTCTGATGTTGGCAGACGCCGCCATAACCCCCCCCCCCCCCTTTTTTTCGCATGTGCAGTTTGCAGCATATTCGGAAATTTAGAACTCCACAGTCTGCGTAGTGTATAGATCGGTGACGTCATAGACCCAGTCTCGTCGCGGTCGGGTGCTGATTTACACGCCGGTACGAAATGCGCACGCACTCCGAATAGTCGCTACGCAGGCCGTGCGACGCACGGCAGAGCCAAATCCCAAAAAGCTGGCGAAAAGTCGAAAAATGAAGTTCCGGTAATTTCTAGTGATGAGTTAGGTTGGGCAAGGGTGCAGCAGACCCCCTGGCCTCTACATCTGCTATTGCAGGACAGCTGAAAGCTAGACGCGTCGCGCGGTGAGCTAGTATTTCAAGGGTACATTCAACAGAACGCCAAATCTCTAAAAATCAAACCGTTCCAATTCTTAAGGATGGAATCAACAGCCGCCAGTAAGTAGAAAATCATTGTGTAACGTAACATTAATAATAACACTCCATGCGATAATAAATGAATCATTTATGCGTAAGTGAACGCAAAATCACAACGGGCCGGCCAGAGTGGCCGAGCGGTTCTAGGCGCTACAGTCCGGAGCCGCGCTGCTGCTACGGTCGCAGCTTCGAATCCTGCCTGGGGCATGGATGTGTGTCCTGTCCTTAGGTTAGTTAGGTTTAAGTAATTCTAAGTTCTAGCGGACTGATGACCTCAGTAGTTAAGTCCCATAGTGCTCAGAGCCATTTGAACCATTTTGAATTACAACGGAAAAATTTAAAAACGAAGAGAAAAGTTTATAAGTTCTGCAGAGTTCGACGATCTGACTGGTTGGACGTTGTAGCTGGAACTATTATTGAATGAAAAAATTCCCAACTTACTGCATCTAGATGCAACTGTGTCATTGGTACGAATTCTTGCAACGTAAAACATAGTTTGCCCAATTTCGTACATCACCCAAGCACAATGTTGCTCTTTTTCTTGAATATATCTGCGGTCTTTTCACTTTTATGAATACACTCTTCTCCTTTTCAAATAATATTTTGTAAAGAATAATACTGACGAAGTTAAATATGGAAATATCCACCTATATACAGCGTGGTCCATTGATCGTGACCGGGCCAAATATCTCACGAAATAAGCGTCAAACGAAAAAACTACAAAGAGCAAAACTTGTCTAGCTTGAAGGGGGAAACCAGATGGCGCTATGGTTGGCCCGCTAGATGGCGCTGCCATACGTCAAACGGATATCAACTCCGTTTTTTTACATAAGAACCCCCATTTTTATTACATATTCGGGGAGTACGTAAAGAAATATGAATCTTTTAGTTGGACCACTTTTTTTCGCTTTGTGATTGATGGCCCCGTAATAGTCACAAACGTAGAAGTACGTGGTATCACGTAACATTCCGCCAGTGCGGACGGTATTTGCTTCGTGATGCATTACCCGTGTTAAAATGTACTGTTTACCAATTGCGGAAAAGGTCGATATCGTGTTGATGTATGGCTATTGTGATCAAAATGCCCAACGGGCGTGTGCTATGTATGCTGCTCAGTATCCTGGACGAGATCATCCAAGTGTCCGGACCGTTCACCGGATAGTTACGTTTTTTAAGGAAACAGGAAGTGTTCATTTCAGCCATATGTGAAACGTCAACCACGACCTGCAACAAATGAGGATGCCCAAGTAGGTGTTTTAGCTGCTGTCGCGGCTAATCCGCACATCAGTAGCAGACAAATTGCGCGAGAATCGGGAATCTCAAGAACGTCGGTGTTGAGAATGCTACATCAACATCGATTGCACCCGTACCATATTTGTATGCACCAGGAATTGCATGGCGAAGACTACGAATGTCGTGTACAGTTCTGCCACTGGGCACAAGAGAAATTACGGGACGATGACAGGCTTTTTGCACGCGCTCTATTTAGCGACGAAGCGTCATTCACCAACAGCGGTAACGTAAACCGGCATATTATGCACTACTGGGCAACGCAAAATCCACGATGGCTGCGACAAGTGGAACATCAAGGACCTCGGCGGGGTAATGTTTGGTGCGGCATTATGGGAGGAACGATAATTGGCCCCCTTTTTTTCTCGATGACAATCTAAATGGTGCAATGTATTCTGATTTCCTACGTAATGTTCTACCGAAGTTACTACAAGATGTTTCACTGCATGACAGAATGCCGATGTACTTCTAACAGGATCGATTTTCGGCACATGCTCGCGTACGGTTGAAGCGGTATTGAATAGCATATTTCACGACAGGTGGATTGGTCGTCGAAGCACCATACCATGGCTCGCACGTTCACCGGATCTGTCGTCCCCGAATTTCTTTCTGTGGGGAAAGTTGAACGATATTTGTTATCGTGATCCACCGACAACGCCTGACAACATGCGTCAGCGCATTGTCAATGCATGTGCGAACATTACGGAAGACTAACTACTCGCTGTTGAGAGGAATGTCGTTATACGTGTAGCCAAATGAATTGAGGTTGACGGACATCATTTTGAGCATTTATTGCATTAATGTGGTATTTACAGGTAATCACGCTGTAACAGTGTGCGTTCTCAGAACTGATAAGTTCACAAAGGTACATGTGTCACACTGGAACAACCGAAATAAAATGTTCAAACGTACCTTCGTTCTGTGATTTAATTTAAAAACCTACCTGGTACCAACTGTTCGTCTAAAATTGTGAGTCATATGGTTGTGACTATTACAGCGCAATCTATCACAAAGCGAAAAATGTGGCCCAACTAAAACATTCATATTTCTTTACGTACTACGCGAATATGTAATAAAAAATGGGGATTCCTATTTAAAAAAAACGAAGTTGATATCCGTTTGACCTATGGCAGCGCCATCTAGCGGGCCAACAATAGCGCCATCTGGTTTCCCCCTTCAAGCTAGACAAGTTTCGTTCTTTGTAGTTTTTTCGTTTCACGCTTATTTCGTGAGATATTTGGCGCGGTCATGATCAATGGACCACCCTGCAGATATGAAGTTTTCCAATTTCAGAATCTGTCGCTGATGAAGGTGAAGCATGTGGCCTGACAAGAAGGGAATTTTTTTCGATATTGAAAGCTCATGTAAATCAGAAAGTGACTGAAGCGTATGCAGTGAACGAAAATTTCATGTCTGCTAAATTGCAACGCCCCTTCGCTCTGTCAGGCAGTGTAAAACCTGTCCCTCGCAAGTTGTTGCACGACTTGCATAAAAAGGGGCACCAAGTATCTAGAAATGAAGGCAAATTTCTGCAAAAATATTCTGAATGGTTCAGCGTGGTTTTTCTTTCCGAAGAAACAAAACAACCTTCGGAAAAATTCCTTAATTTGGGTCGGCCTCTTCAGAATTTTCAGGGTATAGTGACCGAACAAAACGAAGGAGGGCTGCAGAATTATGGGCAATAAATGGTACCGAAGAATTACCGTATGCCACTCAAATGAGCCTCCGATCACCTGGGAAATCAGATGTTGCAAAAACTGTTCGTGATGTTGGATTGGGGTGTCCGTCTGAGGAGGAGAGGACGGCTACCCGTCATCGCCGAATTCGTCCAAATTCATGGTACAAGGAGGGGGTGGTGAGACATGAAAGTGCCCCAGGTGGAAACGCCAGATGGCCAAGCGTCTGCAAAATAAATGGAATTCTGATACGGATCTATCGTCATGTGCACCTTATCAACTGCCCCTGTGACAGCGTGTTTAGGAAGAGGTTTTTGAAGCCATTTTGACTTTTCCGACGGAGACTGTCTCAAGAAAAATTTTAAAGTTTTTAACTACCATAGTCCATAGATACGATTCGAGAAACGGTTTTATATGCCGATGCTGGTCTGTCGCTCACAGTACAACTAAAATTATCGAAACCGCAATACCAGGGGCTTCGTAATAGAAGGAGAGAGAATAGCTGTGATTTATTTTCGCAAGAAAGTGTTCTCGAGTCATCACAATGGAAGACATTTTTTACGCTTATTATTAATATCCGATGTATTGATTTCAAGTTTGCGCGAATTGCCTCCAAAAAACTCGAAGTTGTTGCTCCCAGAAGCAGTTTGATTGCTAGTTACGCCACGTATACCAGCAAGTACAGTAAGCTCCAACGATTCAAAAGTTGAATCAGCTGATTGTGCCCAGAATGAGATTTTCACTCTTCAGCGGAGTGTGCGCTGATATGAAACTTCCTGGCAGATTAAAACTGTGTGCCAGAGCGAGACTCTAACTCGGGACCTTTGCCTATCGCGGCAAGTGCTCTACCAGCTGAGCTTCTGTGAAGTTTGGAAAGTAGGAGACGAGGTACTGGCGGAAGTAAAGCTGTGAGGACGGGGCGTGAGTCGTGCTTGGGTAGCTCAGATGGTAGAGCACTTGCCCGCGAAAGGCAAAGGTCCCGAGTTCGGGTCTTGGTGCGGACACAGTTTTAATCTACCTGGAAGTTTCAGCTGATTGTGAATCAATTTATTCTTCGGATGACGATCCACCAACTTTGAATCGACCGCTTGTATGTTTTATTGTATTATACAACATATGGTTATATTTTGTATTTTCTCTATAAAAGTGATGCTGTTAAATCCGCCATTTTGTTCTTATTTCAAATCTTGACTTCGGATTCACAATTGGCGACCCCGAAAACTCTGGATTGGTGTTTTCGACTTTTGGCCAGCTTTTCGGGCTTCGGCCCCACAGTGCGGCGTCGCGGTGCAGTGCCGGCGGTGTGCGGTCACTTGCCACGGCTTTACCTGCTCCGGAGGGTTGGGTCCCTTGTCTCCCCCTCCTTCTCCTCCTCCCCACCGCTTGCTGAGGCTTTCCGCTGGTTTACTTAACATACGACCAGAATCTCCTTGGATTTTCAGCCACATGGCTAGAGACAGTTTGGTTGTGGAAACTATTACATGCATCTCGCATTGAAATCCGCACCAAATTTCCAGCCTCAGTAAAACTTCGCCAATCTTGGAGATTTTGCGTTCGTCTAAATTATACGTGAATTTTTCGGTGCTCCTGCAGCAGCCTTCTGTCGTGTTTTGCGTACCATCGGGGATCAGTTCCGTCTGTTATTAATTTATTTGGTAAGAATATCTCGAGTGCTGTTGATACTATTTCTTTGAACTTAAGCCGCATATGTTGACTTACATAGTTTGGAAGGATTGGAGACTGTCTCTTAGAAAGACGTCAACAGAATTTTTAGTTGGATTTATAAATAGATATATTTCGCGTTTGGTTTTGGTGAATTTCTTTGTTACGGAATAGAACCTCGCTACGACTGCGTGTTCACTAATCCCTGTATCCGTCGTGATGCTCAGGATTATTTGTGGCTAAGAGGTCAAGTGTGTTTTCGTAACCATTTACAATTTGAATGGCCTCGTGAAGTAATTGTTCAAAATAATTTCAAAAAAAGCATTTAGAACAATTACGGAAGTTGTTTTCTATCTACAGTAGGGTCTGAAAGTGTATTTTTGTCAACATACGGAAGGTAGATTGAAGTTACTGCCAACTATAATTGTATGAGTGGGGTACCTATTTGCGATGAGACTCGAGTTTTCTTTGAAATGTTCAGCAACTGTTTCATCTGAGACCGTGGGTCGGTAAAAGGGGCCAGTTATTAATTTATTCCGGTTGTCGAATATAACCTCTGCCCATACTAAGTCACAGGAACTACCTGCTTCAATTTCACTTGTGAGCTGGAACACACATTACATTATTTTTCCTTAAGTTGTGCTTCTTGTTTCTGTTGTAGTGCAGATCATTACAATTACGGCTTTCCGCTTCAAAACCTAGGATGCTTTCTCTGTGACCCTGTAAATACCAGAGCTAAACAATGTAGAACAACAACGTACGTTACAAGCATAGCATTTTGTATTACTTCATTTCCTTATTTCTAACATTTTAAAATTGTACATCGACTTTAGATGACATGTCAATCATAGATGTTCTTATCTCTATTTAGTGAACCTACTTTGTCCTGTTTTGACCATTGTCCCGCTACACTTTAATAACTACTGTTTCGCTGCAAGGGATATCGCATTTTAGAGAGTAAATTAATATGGAGTATGTCGTTTTTCTTTTCTCACATTCACATACCCATTTCTTCTTTCTTTATTGTCTTTTGGGCATGCAGTTGTAGCAATTAAAGTAGGCACAAATGCAGCGATCAAAAAGAAATGGTTAGCGTACATTCGCATTCTGTTTACAGCATTCCTTTCTTGTTGTTCGCATGCCGATGGACTGTTTGTATCGCGATCAGTAAAAGTGAAAGGAAGCTACCGTACAGACAGAGGAATCTATATTTATACTTGGCAGAACTAATTACATACTGACATGATCGTTGGTATTGCTTTCCTTTCCCAAAAGTTATAAATATTTCGATTTCGGAAAAGAAGCTCTGTATTTGGCCAAGTTGTCGAAGAAGAAGAAGAAGAAGCTACGTTACGTACTAGTTGTATCGCGACGGCGGTTTGAGAGCGGACAGGAGTAGTACGGGGAAGGGCGTCGCTTACCTGAGGGATAACTACTCAAGCTACGTGGCGAAGGGGCAAGTGTGGCAAATGTCCGGCTTTCATCCCCACAGCCGTCGTCCACGCCTGTCATACACCGCGCTCGCGGCCGTGCCGGCAGAGTGAGACGGCAGCCCGCGGCCCCGTTACCCACGCGTTGCGGCGCGGCGCTATTGTTTCGCACCCCTGGCCGTGACGGCGGTGTCGTCCCGCGAGTGCGGCGTCACCCGCTCTGCCCGCTCCGTGTCTGACGGCCTGCTCACTGTCGCAGTTTCCTAATCCTCTGCCCCCCACGCCAGACCGAAAATGTTCCCCGAAATGACGACATATCGACCACTCTACCCCAAATATTCTACACGTATCCGCTCATTTAAACCAGTGGTCCTCAGACAACCGCTGCGGGCCGAATGCGGCTCGTACCGTGTGTCGTGCTGGCCGCCGTTCTCACAAGGGAGCCTCCCCATCGCACCCCCCCCCCCCCCCCACTCAGATTTAGTTATAAGTTGGCACAGTGGATAGGCCTTGAAAAACTGAACACAGATCAATCGAGAAAACAGGAAGAAGTTGGCTGGAACTGTGAAAAAAATAAGCAAAATATACAAACTCAGTAGTCCATGCGCAAGATATGCAACATACAGGATAATGTGGGCTCAGGAGCGCCGTGGTCCCGTGGTTAGCGTGAGCAGCTGGGGAACGAGAGGTCCTTGGTTAGAGTCTTCCCTCGAGTGAAAAGTTTAATTTTTTATTTTCAGACAATTATTTTGCGAAGCTGCACAGGTACAGGTACAAGTACAGGTGTGGCAATTATCAAAGTTGAGGCACTCACACATAATCAACTACGCTCTCCAAAATTCCAGGACATGTTCAGATTTACTTGGACATATGCAGGATTTGACGGTCTACACACGGAAAATTTTGAAAACGTTGAAAAGATATGTTTTGACAGAGCGCAGGGAAAACTGTGCGACTCTGAAACTGTTGTATTCATTTGTTGCAGTTTATATGACAAACTCCTATGTTTTCATCAGTTTTTTGGGAGTGACTATCACATCCACACCAAAACGTAAATCGGGCAAGGTAGAAGAATCTTTTTACCCATTCGCCAAGTGTACAAGTCGACAGCATATTCCTGTCATGTGACCCACATGCCGTCACCAATGTCGTATAGAATGTCAGACGTGTTTTCCTGTGGAGGAATCTGTTGACCTAGGACCTTGCGATCAAATGTTTTCGGTTCCCATTGGAGAGGCACGCCCTTTCGTCTACTAATCGCACGGTTTTGCGGTGCGGTCGCAAAACACATACACTAAACTTATTACAGTGAACAAAGACGTCAGTGAACGAACGCACAGATCATAACTTTGCGAAAATAAAGAAAATAAACTTTTCACTCGAGGGAAGACTTGAACCGAGGACCTACTGTTCCGCAGCTGCTCACGCTAACCACGGGACCACGACGCTCCTGAGCTCATACTGTCCTTGATGCTGCCTATCTTGCACATGGACTACTCAGTTTGTATATTTTGCTTATTTTTTTCAGTTCCAGCCAACTTCTTCCTGTTTTCTCGATTGATCTGTGTTCAGTTTTTCAAGGCCTATCCACTGTGCCAAGTTATAACTAAATCTGAGGGGGGTGCGATGTTGAGGTTCCCCTGTCAACCTACATGCTTCTAGAAGCTAATAGCACAATCCAAAACGTCAATTAACGTTAGGAGTCAGTTTTTCTTGTTCACGAAGAAACAAATATGCCTATAAAGACAGCATTTTTTGAAGATGTGCTCAGTTTTAATTAAAAGAAAAAACAAAACAAACACAATCCGAACAGGTCTCGAAGCGACTAACGGTACCGACCGGCCGCCGTGTCGTCCTCATGACAGGCGTCACTGGGTGCGGATATGGAGGGTGACGTGATCAGCACACCGCTGTCTGTCTGCGAGGCCGGAGCCGCTGCTCCTGAACCGACCAGCCCCTCAGTTTGCCGCACGAGGGCTGAGCGAGTGCGCGCCGCTTGCCTACAGCGCCCGGCACACCCGACGGTCACTCATCCCAGCCCGACTGACGCAGAGCGGTATTACCGCGGCGGCAAGGCCGTCGCCTCAACTTTCATTGAATTTCCTTTTGCGTCACGTCCACGGTCACAAATCTTTTGTCATCACATCACAGGTTTCGGTCTATAATGACTATGTCCAGACCTGCAGCAAAATATGGGGAAAACACAAATACACTAGCAGATTGGATACAGCTTAAAACAATAAAATAGACCATAATGAAAACTGTTACTAACATACATGGCCACTTGTGCGCTTCAAATATGAAGAGGGTTACCTGTTTCATGAAAACGTGTGCTAACATACTGGAGCCGTAGTGGCATCGTCAAATGCCGAACACAAAAATCAGCATCCGCGTCGTCTAATGTATGCATATATTCGGCCGTGAGTTGAGTAAAGTTCGCCGTTTACCTCAGGGCCACACTCATAAGTAGCACCACCCTGCAGGGTCAATACAAGTGAGAGGGGTATATTTTATTTTTTCTTTTCGAATGGCGAGAATTCGGGAGCGTGTGCAATACACACCAGTCGCGTGCTAAGGCATAGGTGTCAAACGGTTAGAGACACGGTCATCTTCAAACGTGGCACATCAATACGTGATAGTAGCAACTAATATCAAATCAAATTAAGGCTCTTATAATGCAGTGCAATGAATAGAAGCGAAATGACGTTCAATACATTTAGTAAACATTCGTGATTGTGTCTAATATTGCAATTACTGTTCTCAATTAAACAGAAAAACAAATGTGTGTGGAATCTTATGGGACTTAAATGCTAAGCTCATTAGTCCCTAAGCTTACACACTACTTAACCTAAATTAACCTAAGGAGAAACACACACACACACACACCCATGCCCGAGGGAGGACTCGAACCTCCGCCGGGACCAGCCGCACAGTCCATGATGTTCTTAATATAATTTTTTAAAGCGAATGGATTTTCTCCGCAACAAATTCGTAGAGCATTCAATGTAAAAACTAGAATGCAGGTATGTGGATGCGGAAGGAGATAGTAATTCCTTCAGATGTAGTGCGTTTTTTTGCCCTATGTGGGTGCTCTTTCCTCGAAGATACGCCGTATTCTCGAGAAACGCTGTGTTAAGGTGATGCTCCACGAAGATTGCAGCTTTACTCGGCTCTGTAAAGGATGATTTATTGCTTTCTAACGTGGGTGTTTATCAGATTCGCTGCGGAAATGGTGAGAAGTCGTACATACGTAAAACAACACACACCATTCTGGAGAGATACGTGGGACATCGAAGGTACACACGCTTACGACAGTCAGACAAGTCAGCTTTGGCCGAACATTGTATTGATACAGGACATTCCATGAACTACAGACCGATAGCGCGACTTCACAGGATCGGCAAAGCCATGTACACCCTTCTGAATAACAAATGGATTAACTATTGTGAAACTTTGACTATCTTCCGTGGGTGACAACACGAGGTAAAGGGCTGCACCCGGGAGAGGCGTCGACTCTTTCATCTCAACCCATCTAAGGTTGTGAGATGAGGAACTCATCACGGAGAAATTCCTCACGACTGCCAGCGTGTCCGATGGCGCGTTCGTTTCTGCTGGGGCCTCACCCGCCTCAGAGGACTGTCCACAGCTGAGGTCACACCTACAGGACTCCAGACACAGGGACCGATCGGCACAGAGGAAGGTACCACCTCATGCAGTCACCCGTCCCTAGCACATGCATTTATCAGAGCTTATGTACGAGCCCTACTTGTCGACACGGGACTAGGAATTGCGCGTTACCCAGTCACTTTCTACCCGTCAGAACCCATGGGCCGGCCTCTAGGAACGCACTGGAAGGAAGAATAAAAATAAGAGGAGAGCTGAAACATCAAAGTGGAGGATGGGTAAGAAAAGGAAGGGCAGCGAAACAAAGATGAGTGGATGGGACGAATCCACTTTTATCAGGAACTTTGTTTCCTAAAGAAGGCATACGAATCGGTCCTCACGGGGGACGAGTTCCTTCAGTGTAGTTGTTGACACCGCGCTGTGTGGTGTTTTCACTTTACAATGGTGCACGGTTGCGCTTCATACCAGTCATGATTTACGAGAGTATGGAGCAGTCACTGCCTCCACACGGGAGCGGTTTGAGGCCGCTCGTACTGCCTGCAGCACACACACACACACACACACACACACACACACACACACACACACGTCGTCCTCCAGAGCCGCGCTTATCTCCGAAGGCCGGAGTGCTCCACGCACTCCCACTGTACCCGACCGACCTACGTCTTAACACATTGCGCACGGTTTCACATTTCACTCGTGTTTTGCGTCCTTTACTGACAGATCTCGCCTCGAACGACCGAGTCGTAAAAAATCGTTCTGGTACCACTGACACGGGAATACATGTATCGGTGTTGTTTTTGTTACAACGACGAAAAAGTCGCAAAACCAACGAGCTGTGCGATATAAGCGAAAATTCCTAGGCGTGTTTCTACACCTGAAAGATTGTATCTGCTTAAATTTTGCGCCAGTCCCATAACAGTGGCGCCAGTAGCGTCACCGCGAGAATGCAGATCGGCTTTGCTTTAGACGCACGCTGAGCATCAGTTACGTCTGAGACTGAGTGTTCATCGGAGGTGAGGGTATCATCTGGAGTGCCCCAGGGAAGTGTGGTAGGTCCGCTGTTGTTTTCTATCTACATAAATGATCTTTTGGATAGGGTGGATAGCAATGTGCGGCTGTTTGCTGATGATGCTGTGGTGTACGGGAAGGTGTCGTCGTCGTGTGACTGTAGGAGGATACAAGATGACTTGGACAGGATTTGTGATTGGTGTAAAGAATGGCAGCTAACTCTAAATATAGATAAATGTGAATTAATGCAGACGAATAGGAAGAAGAATACCCTAATGTCTGAATACTCGACACAGTCACGTCGATAAAATATTTGGGCGTAACACTGCAGAGCGATATGAAGTGGGACAAGCATGTAAGGGCAGTTGTGAGGAAGGCGGATAGTCGTCTTCGGTTCGTTGGTAGAATTTTGGGAAGATGTGATTCATCTGTAAAGCATACCGCTTATGAAACACTAATACGACCTATTCTTGAGTACTGCTCGAGCGTTTGGGATCCCTATCAGTCTGATTGAGGGAGGACATGGAAGCAATTCAGAGGCGGGCTATTATATTTGTTACTGGTAGGTTAGATCATCACTCGAGTGTTACGGAAATGCTTCAGGAACTCGGGTGGGAGTCTCTGGAGGAATAGAGGCATTTTTTTTCGTGAATCGCTACTGAGGAAATTTAGAGAACCGGCATTTGAGGCTGACTGCAGTACAATTTTACTGCCGCCAACTTACATTTCGCGGAAAGACCACAAAGATAAGAGAGATTAGGGCTCGTACAGAGGCATATAGGCAGTCATTTTTCCCCCGTTCTGTTTGGGAATGGAACAGGGAGAGAAGATGCTAGTTGTGGTACGGAGTACCCTCCGCCACGCACCGTATGGTGGATTGCGGAGTGTGTATGTAGATGGACGTGGTGAGCTGGTGTTAGTCGCCCATATGAACACCTGACTGAGTTTGAACGTGGTCGTGTAATAGGGCTGGTACGAGTGTAGCCTCTATGCACGGCTTCTGGCAACGGTTGTCACGAGAATAGACGGTCGCGACAAGGCGGGGCTGCTGACTGCCACGTGGCTCTGCCGACAGGCAAGACCGTCTTGTTGGGCGTAGGGCGCAGCAATCTGAGGAGCAGTTGGCACTACAATGATACGACCAACTGTCCAAATCTGTTACTTCGCGGACAGCTCCGAGCCAGACGCCGTGCAGCGTGCGTCCCACTGACCGCAGACCACGGCCAGTTGCGACTCGAGTGGTGTCAGCCGAGAGCTGACTAGAGGGCAGCGCAGGGCAGAGGCGTGCCGCGGTCCCCGACGATAGCCGGTGCCGCCTCGGTGCCAGCGACGGCCGCGTGTCGGTCAGGAGGAGGGTCTGCGACCGACCCGCCTGCGTGCCGGACACACCTGCAGCTGTGGTTTGCGGTGCGACGCCGTGCGGCAGCAGCAGCCCTCTCGTGGCGTGCTCGATCACCAGATGTGTGTCCAGTAGGACACATATGGGACAACTCGAGCGTCATCCACAGACAACAGTAACCGTCGCTGCACTGACCGACCGAGTGCGACAGGCGTCGGACTCCATCTCACAAACCTGGCATCCGGCACACGTACGTCAGCACGCACGCACGCACGCACGCACGTCTGCGGGCTTGCATTCGACAGTCTGGCGATTACACCGGTTATTAAGGTGCCTGCATTTCACATTTGCAGTGGCTTATCGTGCACTCGAATTAACCTGTGATCCTCCAAAGTTGATCATGTGAACATGTTAACTGGACCCTAAACTTCATTACTCTACATTACTTACTTTTTTCGTGTTGCGATTGTTTTCTGTCTGCCTTATGTCTGTAGATTTATAGGAAACATTTTTTTCCAATTATGGTCAGCATCTTCGAAGAAATCTGATCTTCCATTCGAATTAAATTGCGAAAAGACTCTCTATCTCGAAATTTGTGGGATAAAGTGCATTACTTCATAATGATGGTAACCAATGCGGAATCGAAAGTACAGATAATGTGCACACACGAACTGCAGTTAGAGGCTGAAGTTAAACTGTATTCGATTGAAAAATCTAAACTGCTGTAAAGATTCAACTGTAACGAATAAAATCTAGTAGTGTGTATCCGAGGTGATGTGGTGTCCCCCTACCAGTAATTCGCCGTTTAAGCCATCGACGGGTCTAGAATCCCGTTCGTGATTTTCGGCGCCCTCCTTCGGCAATCGCTGACAGAGTTAGCGCAGCTGTTTCACGCGCGTCCGTTCTGGTACAGAAAGTGCAGGACCTGTGCGACGGATATAGACGACGACTGTCGCTGGAGAGCGCGTCACGTCCCGTGGTAGGCACCGACTACGACGGACAGCGCGGCGAGAAACACGTCCCGTGTGAGGGCGGCCTCGACGCTGCTTTCACAGTGGCACCGGAAAATGTCACCAGAGGTCACCGACAGCTTTGTCACACTCCGTCCCGTCTCGTTCGTCGGCTTCTCGTCGAACCCACACTGTTAGATTAGATTAGATTAGATCAGCTCAGCTCAGGTCAGGTCAGGTCACTCTACGTTAGGAGACGAAGTTACAGTCTGTTTCAACCCCGTCTGGCGGGATAAGTGCCACGAGGTCTCTGCACTTTCAGACGAGTGCTCACTGCAGAGAAGTCGGCTGTGCGTGTGTCGAGAGGAACGCGGCGACTGCTGCACACTTTTTCCTCGCCTGCTGCAGTAACCAGACACGTTTTACGAATATACGAGATGAAGAGAGAAAAGTTCTACTGCGTGCACGACAAGACTTTATACATCTACAGCGACATTCCGCAAACCACAATGAAGTGTCTGCGACAGGATTCATCGAAACACCTTGACAATAATTCTCTATTATTCCAATCTCGAATAGAGCGCGGAAAAAACAAAACCCTTTCCGTGCGAACTGATTTCCCTTATTTTATTAAAATCGTCTTTTCTCCCTATGTACCTTGGCGTCAACAAAATATTTTCGCATTCGAAGGAGGAAGTTCGTGATTTAAATTTCGTGACAAACGCCTTTGCTTTAATAATGTCAATGACAAATGCTGTATCATCTAAGTGACACTCTCGCCCCTATTTCGCAACGATTCAAAATGTGCTGCCCTTCTTTGAACTTTCTTGATGTACTCCGTCACTCCTACCTGGTAAGGATCCCACACCGCGCAGCCGTATTCTAAAAGAGGACGGACAAGCGTAGTGTAAGCGGTCTTTTTAGTAGATCTGTTACATTTTCTGAGTGTCCTGCCAATAAAACGATGTCTTTGCTTTCCCTTCCACACAACATTTTCTAGGTGTTCTTTCCATTTTAAGTTTCCGCAATTGTAACTCCTAGGTATGTAGCTGAATTTACGGCCTTTAGAATTGAGTAATTTATCGTGTAACCGAAGTTTAACGGATTCCTTTTAGTACTTCATTATTTAGGGTCAGTTGCCAATTTCCGCACCATAGAGGTATGTTTTCTATATCGTTTTGCAATTTCTTTTTATCTTCTGATGACTTTACTAGTCGATAAACGACAGCATCATCTGCAGACAAGCTAAGACGGCTGCTCAGATTGTCTCCAAAATCGTTTATATAGCTACGGAACAGCAGAGGGCCTATAACACTACCTTGGGGAACGCCAGAAATCACTTCTGTTTTACTCGATGACTTTCCGTGAGTTAGTACGAACTGTGAGCTCTCTTACTGGAAGTCACGAATCCAGTCACTTAACTGAGTCGATATTCCATAAGCACGAAATTTCACTGAAGCCACTGGTGTGGTGGAAGGTCAGAAACTCTCTGCACAACTTCAAATAAATTAGACGAACAGCCACATGACAGTTAACCTTCAATGACTGCCATTCAGCATATGTGTGAAACAACTATATAAATTTTACAATGAGATACTACGAGCATTTAAGAAAATAACCTGCCCCGATAACCTCGGGTGTTAAAACGACACTTCCGGGACGGGGAGGTGCCAGAGACGGATCGAATGTGCCTGGCGGATTGACGACGAGGGCCAGCCTGGATGTGATTTTTAGGCGGTTTCCCACATCCCACTACGCGAATACCGGGCTGGTACCCGAGTCCCGCCTCAGTTACACGAGTCGCAAACATTTAGAATACTTTCGCTAACTTACACGCGAGGAACACTGCACGCAGACAGTTTAGTTACGCACATTCGGTACGGGGGGCAGAGAGATTACGGAATGGCGAAATGTACGCCATCTGGTCACCCTATAAACCCATCGTGTCACATCCGTTGGTAACCATGCTGGCTGTCCGCTGATTGGGAACGAAGACAGAATAAGAAGAATAATAAATGCAGCACTGAACAACTGTCGGCGGGCGACTGCAGCTGCTGCTGTGACGCCAGCAACCCTTTCCACGCCGGCCACTTTTTGCCGGCTGCCACAGGTCCACAGAGGTGAGGCCAACTTCCCGCCGCTAATGACGTTTCTTGCGGCGCCGTGACGCAAACTGCGAGGTCGCCAGCCGCCAGGCGACTGCGGGCCGACCACCTCGGCGCCTGCGGTCCGGTTACTTACCCAGCCAGCCAGCCAGCCAGCTAGCTGCCGTCACCTCGCTCCAGCAGCCCGAGTCCGCAAAATCGTTGCCATGACCAGCCTCATACGTACACACACATATTATCTAATTTCACAATTACACGTAGACAAACTTATACTCTCCCCCCCCCTCCCCGCGGGGGGTGTCGCTTATAATCCCTCACGCGAGAGCATGATTTCAGTAACATTATGGGAGCAAATGTGGCAAACGCCGGAGGAGAAATCGCAACAGGCGATTAAGCCGTCGGCACACGGACCGTGCTGTCGAACGTCAGCGTTGAGCGTGGCAAGTTCAACGTGCAGCTGAACGCTCAGGAACGATGCGACTTGTGCATACGGTAGGTGGGTCCAACGTGGTATACGCGATCGCAACGCACTCCAGCGACAGTTGAGGGATGTTTATAGCTCGTAAATCACACCATTTACTAAACGGGCGCGCGTGAAATTCTCACGTTAGCTCTATTAAAACTCACATTTCCTCCACCGTCCACGAAAAGGAAAGGACCATGTCTCCGCATAAGAATAATAAATAATGTTCATTATTTCATCATTCCCACATATTAGTAAAACACTAGGGTCAGTGTTACTTCATCACTGTTCATACCCAGTAGCAGAATCTTTGCAACATGTAAATTACGAAGCGTAAAAGAAAAAGGAGCAAAATATTTGTTCGATTAGCTTAATCTACTAGACAACTTGCGTAGGTACAAAGTCACCCCTTAAAAAAGGTCAATTTATATTTACATAACATCAAATATTATAGTATATACTTATATTAAACTAATAATAAAGTATCAGAACCTAATAAAAACGCGAATGCTAGGAAAAAAAATTCAAGTGTCAAGACGCGAACCACCGCCCCAACAAAGAGGTCGCTAGAAGACGGGCATTCGACTCATTACGCTAAGCCAACAACACACCTGTTCTTCTTAATCATAGTAACTTACTACTTGCTGAAAACCTTAATCGTAATTATGCTCCTAATTGAAATTTAATTATAACAAGTTGTATCAATAACCATGCGTTTTGGGTGGATCTTCAGTGTGTCGCTGCCTTCAAATAGCCTACTCTCGTAATACGCAAGTTACAATAATTCTTTTGCCACGATAATGGTGTTTCTCATTATTTTATTGGAACGAATCACACAACTAACAACGGGTTTTCCAGCGATTGGCAATTTGCTGGTGCTCAGAAACGGCATATATACATATAGGCTTGAACTGAATGCCAATATGGCGCCTCACAACTCTGTACCGAAGGGAGACGGCGTGCGTGTGACGTAGGTGGCGTTGTGGCATCTCATTGGTCAACGCTCAGAATATCTGACATGCCAGATATTGCTCTGCACGTTCGGAAAGACTCCCGAACGTGCTGTTCCACGCTATGACGTCAGAAACTCGGCACGCTCAACGCTTAACGTTCGGATGCACGGTCCGTGTGCCGAGAGCTTTAGGCAGTTGGTACCACGATAACGGATAAATGAGCGCAAGTTGGAACATTACGAAAAGAATCACGTAACTCGGAGGCTACTCCAGGTTGGCAGCAGGTGAACTGAGACTAGTCTCATCGACACCACCTGGTGATCAGAGCCTGCAGAGAGGTAGCTGTCCAGGTACGGTGCTGCACTGCAGGCACACAGTAAGAAGATAGGATCAAACTGATTGAGATGACAGGGAACTACATTTGTAGGTGAAAGGCAAAAGTGAGGTAGCAAGAGCAATACACACATCAAAAAGAGTTCCGAGAGTTCCACAACCTGTACAGAAAATTGGAATAGATATCAACATAAACATCATTTCCGCCATTGTTATTGCTCGTGTGAACCACACATTGCATGTTGTACCACCATACAGTGAGACCTTCAGAGGTGGTCGTCTACATTGCTGTACACACCGGCACCTCTAATGCCCTTAGCACCTCCTCTTGCATTGATGCATGCCTGTATTCGTCGTGGCATACTGTCCACAAGTTCATCAAGGCACTGTTGGTCCAGATTGTCCCACGCCTCAACGGCGTATATACCTCAGAGTGGTTGATGGGTCACGTCGTCCACAAACAGCCCTTTTCAATCTATCCCAGGCATGTTCGATAGGATTCATGTCTCGAGAACATGCTGGCCACTCTAGTCGAGCGATGTCGTTATCCTGAAGTCATTCACAACATGTGTACGATGAGGTCGGGAATTGTCGTCCACGAAGACGAGTGCCTCACCAATATGCTGCCGATATGGTTGCACTATCGGTCGGAGGATAGCATTCGCGTATCGTAAAGCAGTTACGGCGCCTTCCGTGACCACAGGGGCGTACGTCGGCCCCACATAATGCCACCCTAAAACAGCAGGGAACCTCCACCTTGCTGCACTCGCTGGAGAGTGTGTCTAAGGCGTTCAGCCTGACGGGGTTGCATCCAAACACGTCTCCGACGATTGTCTGGTTGAAGGCATATGCGACACTCATCGGTGAAGAGGACGTGATGACAATCCTGAGCGGTCCATTCGGCATGTTGTTGGGCCCATCAGTGCCGCACTGTGTGGTGTCGTGGTTGCAAAGAGGAACCTCGCCATGGACGTCGCGAGTGAAGTTGCGCATCGTGCAGCCTATTGCCCACAGTTTGAGTCATAAGACGACGTCTTGTAGCTGCACGAAAAGCATTATTCAACATGGTGGTGTTGCTCTCAGGGTTCCTCCGAGTTATAATCCGTAGGTAGCGGTCATCCACTGCAGTAGCAGCCCTTGGGCAGCTTGAGCGAGGCATGACATCGACAGTTCTTGCCTCTCTGCATCTCGTCCACGTCCGAACAACATCGCTTTGGTTCCCTCCGAGACGCCTGGACACTTCCCTTGCTGAGAGTCCTTCCTGGTACAATGCGGACGCGATCGAACCGCGCTACTGGCCGTCTAAGCATGGTTGAACTACAGAGAACACGAGCCGTGTACCTCCTTCCTCGTGGAATGACTGGAACTAATTGGCTGTCGGACCTCCTCCGTCTAATAGGCGCTGCTCATGCACGGCTGTTTACATCTTTGGGCGGGTTTAGTGACATCTCTGAACAGTCAAAGGGACTGTGTGTACAATATCCATAGTCAGCTTCTATGTTCAGTAGTTCTGGGAAATGGGGTGATGCAAAACTTTTTTTGATGTGTGTATATACATTAGACGATTGAAAAAGAAGTTCGTTGTAAAACAGAATAACGGAAAAGGCTCGTTCTGTCCATTTCACTGTCCTTGGAGCTGTTCAGGATAGAGAGAGAGATATATATATACTCATTGCTAACCTACGTGGATTAGATTTATATTGTCCAGTCCATTACATTTTGGCGAATGTTGCCGAGCAAGTCAACTTTCTTCTGGTGATATTTCGGCCTCGTATCGTCCGTCCATCCTCAGAATGAATTGGAAAACTGACTACAAAGTGCCAGGCGCGGCGGTATCTGGTTCACCGCGACCGCTAGTTAGAGACGACGCTGCTCGGCGGCAGAGATATACGCTTACACACGCGCCGCCTCTGGCGAAGTCGTACGGACATTCGATTCGCTCTTCTACGTATGTTCGGCGGCGATGACACCATCAGGACTTCTGTGCTGTTTAAATATCTCAGGAGCAGGAATCGGTGCGTCCAAATTAAAACCATTACCTCTATTTGTTAAATTATTAGCTAATCCAGGGTCTATAGCTTCCTCGAAGACAGCATCCCAAAAGGAAGAGATGGATGTTAGGATCTTCACAACACTGTAGTTCATGGAATGCCACAGCTGACTTGTGTGGCTGTCATAAGCGTGTGTTCCACGTATCTCTCAAGAATGGTTTGTGTTGTTTTACGTATGTACGACTTCTGACCATTTCCGCAGCGAATCTGATAAACACCCACGTTAGAAAGCAATAAATCGTCCTTTACAGAGCCGAGTAAAGCTGCAATGTTCGTGGAACATCACCTTAACACAGCGTTTCTCGAGAATACGGCGTATCTTTGAGGAAAGAGCGCCCACATAGGGCAAAAAAACGCACTACATCTGAAGGAACTGCTGTACGAATTTGTTGCGGAGAAAATCCATTCGCTTTAAGAATGCTTTTGAGGTATGAGAGCTCTTCTTGCAAATTCTTTATCGGATATACAGTGCGCCCTATTCACAAAGGTCTTGAGGACACCTGTGATCTGGGAAGGGCGATGGTAGCTACTGGCATGTGGATATAGATTTGTACGCGTAGGCTTACGATATACGACATGTCCTAATGTGCCGTCAACTTTACGGGGAACGACAACGTCCAAAAAGGGGAAGCAGCCGTCTTTTTCTATTCCAGAGCAAATTTGATACTAGCACGGATAGAATTCAAATACTCTAGAAATGGCGACATGTCGCTTGGTGACAAACCTCATTCTAGCCGTCCATCAGTTGCCCGAATAGACGAAAATATTGAAAAAAAATAGAGAGTTTGTGCTCGTGGACCGTCGCCAGACAATTAATCAGCTGTGAAGAGATTAGTGGGTTATCTTGGAGCTCTGTTCAGCGAAGATTTGGGAATGAAAAGGGTTGCTGCCAGGTTTGTACCTCTGGTCCTGACACACCTGCACACAGAGCCACGTCTGTCAGACTGTCTTTGGCTGAAAACGGCACGGTTCCGCAGCCCCACGCACATTACTCGCCTCGCCTGGCCTGGCTCCGTGTGACTTCCTTATTCCCACGGATGAAAAGGGGCACGAAAGGACACCGATTTCACAAAATGGAAGAAGTGAAGAAGAAAAAAATAAGAGGGAGGAGCTGTCAGTCATTTCTAAAGGTGGCATACAAAATATTTAGAACAATGGGAGCACCGGTGGGACAAATTTATTAGTTCTAAAGGAGAATAATTTGAAGGTGATAAGGTTGTTTTGTAAACAGTTTGGAAATATAGGTTGTACAAAATAATTCTTTTTTTGCTTACCTGCCTCTTGTATTACGAGATATCCCATGACTTTGGTCACCTCAGTGTACTGGCGCTGGTGTCCACTGGAACAGATGTGTTCCGCAGCAGTGAGGGCGAGCGACTGCGCGCAGCACTGAAGGCGTGCACTAGGCTGGAGCCGATGGTTCGAATACCATTCCTGTCGTGTCGCTGAACACTGATCATTCCTTGTGGCACACCCTGTATAGCCACACAGCTCTTGTTTTGGGTTAGTGCGGCTCGGATGTTGTTTGACGAGAATGTGTAACCAATTTATCGCAAGTCGTGGACAAAAACGGTTTTTCCTCACGTTGCCTAAATTGAAGGGGGATCACTGCTGTCAGCCGCAGCGGAATCAGCGGGGACTAGTCAAAATGTGTACCGACCTAGATTGGAACCCGGGACCTCCTGCTTAAGAGGCTCACACAGATAATGTTGTTGGTGGAGCAAACCAAAGACTGAGATTCACTGGCAGACCACTTAGAAGGTGCGACAGGTCTACCAAAGGGACTGCTTACACCACGCTTGTCCGCCCTATTCTGGAGTGGCTCCCGATTGGAATGTGTGTCGGCCGTGACAGTCCGCGGAAATTTCTCCCGTCGCTGCTGATTTCGCGTAATGTCCTGCTCCAGTTGATAGCACTGATTACAGCCCCCTCCCCCAATTTACATATAGTGTTTCATACCTGCTAGTTATTATTATTACGTCTACGTGATTACTCTGCTACTCACAATAAATTCTGGAAGAGGGTTCAACGAACCACCTTCAGGCTCTCTCTCTCTACCGTTCCACTCTCGAACGGCGCGCGGGAAAAATGAGCACTTAAATTTTTCTGTGTGAGCCCTGATTTCTCTTATTTTATCGTGATGATCGTTTCTCACTATGTAGGTGGGTGGCAACAGAATGTTTTCGTAATCGGAGGAGAAAACACGATTGAAATTTCGTGAGAAGATCCCGTCGCAACAAAAAACGCCTTTATTTTAATGATTGCCACTCCACGTACATGTCTGTGGCACTATCTCCCTTAGTTCGCGATAATACGAATCGAGCTGCCCTTCTTTGAACTTTTTCGATGTCATCCGCCAGTCCCACCTGATGCGGATCCCACACCGCACAGCAGTACTCCAGAATAGGGCGGACAAGCGTGGTGTAAGCAGTCCCTTTGGTAGACCTGTCGCACCTTCTAAGTGGTCTGCCAGTGAATCTCAGTCTTTGGTTTGCTCCACCAACAACATTATCTGTGTGATCGTTCCAGTTTAGGTTATTTGTAATTGTAATCCCTAAGTATTTAGTTGAATTTACAGCCTTCAGATTTGTGTGACTTATGGCGTAATCGAAATTTACCTGATTTCTTTTAGTACTCATGTGAATGACTTCACACTTGTCTTTATTCAGGGTCAACTGTCACTTTTCGCACCATACAGATATCTTAGCTAAATCATTTTGCAATTCATTTTTGTCATCTGATGACTTTACAAGGCGGTAAATGACAGCATGATCTGCAAAAAAATGTAAGAGAGCTACTCAGATCGTATCCGATGTCGTAAATATAGATCAGAAAGAATAGAGGGCCTGTATGAAATGGTTTAAATGGCTCTGAGCACTATGGGACTTAACTACTGTGGTCATCAGTCCCCTAGAACTTAGAACTACTTAAACCTAACCAACCTAAGGACATCACACACATCCATGCCCGAGGCAGGATTCGAACCTGCGACCGTAGGAGTCGCGCGGTTCCGGACTGCGCGCCTAGAACCGCTAGACCACCGCGGCCGGCAGGCCTATAACACTTCCTTGGGGAGCACCAGATATTATTTCTGTTTTACTCGATGACTTTCCGTTTGTTACTACGAACTGTGACCTTTCTGACAGGAAATCACGAATCGAGTCGCACAACTGAGGCGATATTCCACAGGCACCCATTTTTGTTAGGAGACGCTTGTGAGGAACGGTGTCGAAAGCCTTCTGGAAATTTAAAAATATAGTGTTTCACAACTGCGCGATCTCCGTGGAGTGTGTTCTTTCGAAGGCACACACGCGATATATTCAAATAACTTTCCCCGCTTGCTGCCCTTGTCCTACGAGTGAGGAACAATTTGAAAATTAACATTTTGCTACATTATTTTTTAAATTAATGATTTAGCGGGGAATAAACAAAGCTGTGCCACTGGAGTGTTGCGTGGAGTATAAATGAAACAGACGGGGAGGGAAACTCGGATCACGGCAACTGGAACCGCAGAATCCCCTGTTCAAGTGAGAGCGAGTTGTCGGCGGGGCAGTCGCCGGTCACACAGTCCCAGAACTTTGCCCCGGCGGTGTTGGTTCAGCCTCAGGCCGGCCTATCACTACCGGCCGACTCACGGGCACGTCGCGGCGCGTCCTCCCCAGCCGGGACTCGTACGCTGGCTGACCCCGGGCCGCCCTTTCCCGCTGTGGCGGTCACCGCCGGAACAGCCGGTCTCTTCACCTCCAGTGTAGCCTGGCTCTCAAAACCGCTCAGAATAACCGATTTCCGAAATAACATTGCGAACATCGGACAATTCCAAGACTCCCTCAGACTTTTGCGTTTTATGTTTCGAGATAGCTACAATCAAAATATCAAATAAAATAGCTAAATAGAAGAAAACGTAGTCCGACAATCGTTCCCTACTTTTCGTAAAACTCTGTTCAAAAATCATGTCATCGATAATGCTCACACACCACTATTTTGGTATTACGAATAACTGAATAGTGAAAACAGAGGTTGCATTAATCAATTTTTCGCGTTATGGCTTCGGTTTCGAAAGGCTGCAGATACAGAGAGGCATACTACACTGAAACTCAAAAAAAACAAAAAAAAACAAAAAAAAAAAAAACTGTACAGCATGCGCGTTCAAATACGAGATATGTCAACAGGCAGAATACGGCGCTGCGGGCGACATCGCCTACATAGGACGACAAGTGTCCGGCACAGTTGTCATATCGGTTACTGCTGCTACAGTGGCGGCAGGTTATCAAGAGTTAACTGAGTTTGAACGTGGTGTTGGAGTCGGGGCGATGGGACACAGCATCTCCGAGGTAGCGATCGAGTGGTGATTTTCCTCTACGACCGTTTCGCGAGTATACTGTGAATACCAGGAATCTGGTAAAACATCAAATCTCGGACATCGCTGCGGCTGGAAAAAGATCCTCCAAGAACGAGACCCACGACGACTGAAGACAATCGTTCAGCGTGACGGAAGTGCGACCCTTCCAAAAATTACCAGAGATTTCAATGCTGGGCCGTTAGCATGTCTCGGCATGCGAACCATTCAAACAAAGATCAACGATATGGGCTTTCGAAGGCCCATCCACGTACCCTCGATGACTGCATGACACAAAGCTTTACGCCTCGCCTGGTCTCGTCAACACCTACATTGGACTTCTGATGACTGGCAACATGTTGCCTGGTCAGACGTGTCTCGTTTCACATGGTATCGAGAGGATGGACGTGTACGGGTGTCGAGACAACCTCGTGAACCCGTGAACCCTGCATGTCAGCAGGGGACTGTTCAAGCAGGTGGAGGCTCTGTAATGGTGTGGGGCTTGTGCAGTGGGAGTGATATGGACTTCCTGGTACCCCTAGATACAAATCTGACAGTTGACACATACGTAAGCATCCTGTCTGATCACCTGCATCCATTCGTGTCCACTGTGCATTCCGACGGACTTGGGAAATTCCAGTAGGATGATGCGGCACTCCACACGTCCAGAATTGCTACAGAGTGGCTCCAGGAACACACTTCTGAGTTTAAACAGTTCAGGTGTCCACCAAACTCCCCAGACATGAACCTCATTGATCATGTCTGACATGCCTTGCGACGTGTTGTTCAGAAGAGATGTCCACCCCCTCGCACTCTTACGGATTTCTGGACAGCCCAGCAGGATCCGTGGTGTCAGTTCCCTCCAGCACTGCGTCACACGTCAGTCGAGTCCACGCCACGTCGTCTTCCGGCACTTCCGCGTGCTCGCGGGGGCCCTACACGATGTTCGGCAGGTGTACCCGTTTGTTTGGCTCTTCAGTGTACATAAACACGGACAGAAGATCTACTACTCTATATTTTCATTGTAAAGAATGAATGAGCTGTTAAGTTTTTAATATATTAATGTTGGTTCAATTTCATTTCTGTTTAAGTATTTCATAGACATGGCAGACATATAATAAGCTGTTGTGGAAAATCTGTGGCGTTGTTTTTCTTTAGTTACTTCGATGGAGAACGTTTTGTAATGAAGTATGTTGACTTAGTTCGTAGCAGAAATAAGAATACAGTTCATTATTTAATGTCAAAACTAAAAACGATCTATCAAAAAATTGAAATGAAAAATTTAGACAGTAACCAGAATACAACATTTACCAGCAACAAACTTCACAATGGTTGAAATTTCAGTAATGGATTAATTCATCGCGCAGTATTTGTTGCCCAATCTGTCGGTATTGCTGTACCGTTTCCTATGTCTATCTATAAGCGTAGTTATTAAAATAGCTCTGATCGCTGTTCCCATTTTTTATAATAACCAAATACATGTTTCAAAGCAATGGAGATTTTTGTTAGTAGATAGTACTCATTTTTTAAAGTTTTATTTAGAAACTAAAAATTTTAGCACCTGTGCTATGACATTTTACATACCAGTGTTTTACGTGCTAATCAATAAAAAAAACTATACAGAAACACGTTATAAGCGCGACGAAACTAATATCAAAAAATACCGGTTATTCAGAACACAATACCGGCATCGGTTTTAACTAATGGGTTTTTCCCATCGCTATTCTGGAATATTGATGACTATACAGGGCGTCCCAGAATGAATGGTCGATATTCAGGGGTATGCGAGTAATGCTCATTTGAAGCAAAAACTTTCCTGTGACATACGCCCTGTTCCGAATGTTTCCTTAAGTAGAACGCATTTAATGTACAAGGGGCGTTCAATATGTAATGCCCCACATTTTTTTCTCAGAGCATATTTATTGTTAAGAGTCAGAATTTGGTGACAATACACATCAACATGTCTTCTCCACGTCCTGTTTTTCTACGTAGTCTCCATCACGTTCTGTCGTCGTACGCCAACGTTGTGGAAGAGCACGTATTGCCTGCTGGTAAAAGCTCTTGTTCTGTAGGCGCAGACATGCTTTCACTGCACGACTGACAGTCTCCGTCACTTCCAAAGTGTGTTCCCCGTAGAGAATCTTTAAGCGGCCCAGAGAGATGGACGTCCGACGGTGTAGAGCCAGCTGTCGAGTTGTGATGCGCCGGTCGGCACGGATAACGGCATCCGCACGATTCGGCACGCCTGGAGCAGTGGCTGTGGCGGGGCGTCCCGAGCGTGGCTGACCGAGGAAGGAGCTCTGTTTCTGCACTTCCTGAGCCTGTGACTTTGTCTACCCGTCACCCGACTGTACTCCTACCAACTGCAGCATCGCCGTACACTGCAAAAAGACGTTTATGGATGTCCACAGCGGTTTCTTTTTCTGTACACGAGAATTTAATAACAGCACGCTGCTTGTAGCGTGTGTCGTGTGTAGACGCCAGTTTGACGCTGTACTGCGGCTCTGCCATCTGCCAGAACGGTTCGGAACTTCACCGGCGCACAGAACAAACATCAAACGTTAAGCACCAACAAGGAAGTTAGCTTTGCATATTTTTTAAAAAAATGTGGGCAATTACTTATTGAACGAACCTCGTACATTTCTTTTTGGGCTAATGCCGCGGACGTGTGTGTCTTAGACACGCAACCTGTCTTTGACGTTTTGTTCCAGCCTAATCTATCTCGTTGCTTTTGACCTTTTTTGATGGGGATGTCTTTCTGTCTTTAAAACAGCCCACTGAACGCACGGTTGTGCACGGTGTGTGGTGAGTGTAGTGCTGCGAGAAGTTTATACACACACCTAGATTAATGAAGAGTGTGCAGATGCGGTATGTGTTTACGGCTTCTGCGATGGTAGTACTACCGAAGAATACCGTCGGCGCTTTCCGACGCTTACCAGATTTTACAGCACAGCGCAGTCCTACTACAAGCACGAACACGAGTATAGCGAACACTACACGCGCAAAAACTTGCACCCATTTAACATTTGACGTTCGCGACAATACCACACGACTCGAATTTTGCAAGTAGTTAAATGACAATCGTCATTTTCTTCCATTAATACTACTTACCGATGAAGCGAGATCTACACGGAATGGCGTCGATGTTTGCAGGATAAGCCACACGCTACCTTCGAAACCAATTTCCAAGTTGGTTTTTCGATCAATGTACCGTGCGGCGTCATCGGTAAAACGTTGAAAGGAGCAGTCATTTTTAGAAGAGCGAATGACACGGGAGTTACTTGCATTCTTTGGGCAGAACACGTTGAGGACGTGCCACGAACTACGCGTACTGCAGTATACTTGACGTAGTGGCTCCAAGTTTTATCGGCCGTGTGAGGCAGCATCTCAGCAGCACTTAAACCTAATTGCCGGATAGGTCACGGTTGTACAGACCTAACGCCAGTAGATATTTGTTTGTGGAGGAAGTGTGAGGTAGACAGACAAGAGGTGGATACGCGAGATGAACTGCTTGTTGGCGCCACGGACGCTGTTGCCCTCATCAGGAAACACGCAGAGGCACTCGAGGCACTTGAGGGTGGGTTGTTCGAACATTTGTTGTGAACTGTAAAATATCTGTAATGTGAGATTTGTGATTGCGCATAGATGCGAATATTTTAAAAATACGTATTCCTCAGCTCAAACTTTGTCAAACACATGTTGTTTTGTTTTCTACTTGTAGTACATGTGTAAACCTGACAGTGTGCTAGCTCTGAAACCATTCGGAATAGGCCGTATGTCTGTGTAAAGTTTTTTGCTTGAAATCGTCAATCCTGTCACACCCCTGAGTATTGACCATTTCGCCAGGGATGACCTGTGTACAGATAAGACACACACACACATCAAAAATAAATGAAAGAGAATGATTTTTGTGCATTAAATTGAATTTGAGAAAGTGTTGCACATATAGTTCATCTATATTTGTAGCCAGTTTCGATGGGCAGTTTCATCTAAATCGTGGGGAAACTTGCAATTCAGCAGGGGCAAGAAGTATACAAAAAATCGTGTGCAGTGGTCAAATGTTTAGGTCTGAAAATAGAACAAACAGGGTTTTGATATTTCCCCATGCTCTAAATTTCAGAAAAAATGTTGTTTACACTTATGTAAAGAGTTACATCTAATTTCAGATGGCGAGGACAAGGAAAAGAAACCTTTTGTATGTCCATCCTTGTAACAGGAGGGCACTGGGACGACGCCCGTTTACTATCGTGATTAAATAAAAACACCTACAACCGTCCTCATGATTTACTTCATTTTGTCGCTACCAGTTCAAACGCTTCAGTGCGTCATCTTCAGGCTGTTTTTGATGCGGTACAGGTTGATATAATCCCCATGCGCAACACATCACTTGCCAGCATTACTGGATACGCAGATAATGAGTCGGCACTCCAACCATCAACAGCCTGAAGATGACGCACTGAAACGTTGAAACTGGCAGCGACAAAATAAAATAAAATCATAAGGACGGTGCAGGTGTTTTTATCACGAAGAAAAAGAAAATCAGAGAAGGCTAAAGGGTCTGAAAAAATCCCTAAAAGAATTAAGTTTCGTGAAGTCAAGATCATCACTGAACAGTGTCATAAGCGCTGAAAATACTGAAAATTACACCTCATGTTCGATTAAAATAAAATTGAGACAAGATACCCTCCTTGAGGAGAATATCTGATTTTAGCCGTGAACGAGAACTAGTATTAGTTAACCATGTGAGTAGCCGGCCTGTGTGGCCGAGCGGTTCTAGCCGCTTGAGTCTGGAACCGCGCGACCGCTACGGTCGCAGGTTCGAATCCTGCCTCGGGCATGGATGTGTGTGATGTCCTTAGGTTAGTTAGGTATAAGTAGTTGTAAGTTCTAGGGGACTGATGACCTCAGCAGTTAAGTCCCATACTGCTCAGAGCCAGCCATTTGAACCATATGAGTACGTGGGCACTTTATTCAGTGGCTCGTCCGCAATTGAGTTGTGTCGAATTTCCAATGACCTTGCCGAAGTAGTGAGTCTTAAGCACAATTTCAGTAAAACTGCTAAAATGGCTCAAAGAGTGTTTTTTTTTTTTTTTTAATTTTAAAAAGAGAAATCCTGCAATAAGGTTAAGAGAACAATCTGCAGCAGTTACGAAAAGTGTCCTGGGTTTCAATCAACCTCAAGTTGATTTAATATAAATACAGGACACAGCAAGCAGTGACTTTCTTGAACAAGCTATTCCAGTTTTCTGTATAAACAATCAGGGGTCTTAAACATACGTAATGGATAAATTTAGTCTGAAATTAATTTTTTTTTCGTTGTTGCAGACTATTTTCGAAAAACATGTTGTGTATGTATTGTGAATTGGTTTGAACAGAAGTTTCATTCCGTCTGTATTTCATACTGCCGGTATTACCGTGTAAGGGTATTGATATTAGATACGTACTCGAGGCAATACCAACGGGCTGCAGAGTTGAGAAAATATCGAACGTTTTTAGATTTTTCTGGTTCAGCTATGCGTGTAACATTCCTGGGTCACACAGAGTGCCACGAATTTTACGTGAAAGTTAGAAATTCCAAAACAAAACAAAAAAATCTATTAAGATATCGGTATTCCTCCGATCTGCCGTTGTAACTGTTGTCACAGGTGAACTGTTGCAAACGTCATAATGTTTCAGCTTACAGTATATTGTAGGATTCTTGCTTCAGAAAGACGTCGCCGATAGACCATTGGTTTCCGACTCTGTGCTACCGATCTCTTATGACTCTTAGTTAACATGAATGGCGAGCTCCCTTTTCCGGTCACATGCATTTTTTCGCTGCGCGCGCGACTCTCAGTAAATCTGAGCCAGGAAAAAAGAGCTGTTTCCGCGGTGTGCTCAGTCCGATATCAAACCTCAGGCCACCGTGCCTCGTTCGCTTTAAGCAGTCTCACTTTGTTTTTCTGTACCGGGACCGCTAGTAACGTTATCTCTCATTTGTGAGCCTGTCGAGCTACGAGACACTGGTACTGCTGCCCCCATGCCTCAATTTTTGTGTCGCCCTGTTATTCGGTTTTGGGAAGCCAAACGAAGAACTGCCCATCAACTGCGAAACGGCGCAACACACGGACAACCTGCCCTGCGTGACCCGTACAAGCTTAGCAACTCGATATGCCAGCGTGCGCTTCAATCAGTCGCCGGAAGTCCCTTGCGGAAATATTCGGCCATGTTGCCTCTAGATCCGTCCACGATTGCGAAAGTGTTGCCGGTGCAGGACTTTGTGCACGAACTGACCTTCCGATTATGTCCCATAGATGTTCGATGGGATTCGTGTCGGCTGGTCTGGGTGGCCAAATCATTCGCCCGAACTGTTTAGAATGTTCTCCAAACCAATCGCGGACAACATGGCGTAAAATCATCGATGAAACTTCCATCGCTGCTCGGGAACATGAAGTCGAATGGTGTCCAAGTAGGTGAACATAACGACATCCAGTCGCTGCTCGGTTCCCTTGGACCAGACAGCCAGTGCATTCGATGCGTCTTTGTGGGGTCTGGGTCACACTCGAACCCTGCCGTCAGCTCTCAGCATCTGAAATCGGGACTCACGTGACGGGCCACGGTTTTCTAGTCTTCTAGAGTCGTGAGCCCAGGAGAGGCGCCGCGGGCGACGTGATGCTGTCAGCTGAGATACTCGCATCGGTTGTCTGCTGTCGTACGCCGTTAACGCCTCACACCGCTGCACTGTCCTGACGGGTACGTCGGTCCTACGTCCCACATTGACTTCTGCGGTTATTTCACGCACTGTTGCTTGTCTGTCAGCACCGACAACTCTACGCGTATGCCGCTGCTCTCGGTCGTTAAGTGAAAGTCGTCCGCCACTGCATTGTCTGTGGAGGAAGGTAGCGCCTGAAATTTTGTATTCTCAGCACACTGTTGCAGCCTCCCAACAGATATTTTAATTATAACATTCACATTTAGTGTAACCTCCCAACAGATAATTTCCATAACCTCGCAACAAAAATGTGACTAACCTCTCAACAAAATTCTGACACATATATGTAACGTTTCAATAATTGACTGTGAACCTGAACTGGTAAATCTGGACGTGAGCAATGCTGCGTCGTGGCCCTGAAAAGTCATTCTGAATAAATTGAAAATTCCTACTTCAATGAAGTCGCCGGATAACACGTGTATATATATATATATATATATGTATATATATATATATATATATATATATATATATATATATATGCTCCTGTAAGAAATTTTTCTGGCACAGCCCAGTGCAATGCTGGCCGCTAGATTTACCATGTATAAAAAGAGACAACTGATTTTTCTTTACCATAATCTGGATGACCATGGATAGGAGAAATTAGTAAAATCTTTAAATTCACATGAATGGTAGTCAAATATTATCTTTATAAGAAAGATTATTATTAAAATTTTTAAAAACATTTACACGGGACTTGATATAAGAATAGTACAAAATGAGTTGTTACAAACTACATATTCACGCGGCCACTTTTACCTCAGGCACGACCGGCCCAACCGCCCGACGGCGAGCTGCAACTGCTGCTGCTGCTGCTGCTGCCGCCGACACAGCTCTCTGGTCTGAGATTCTCGTACAGCTTACATATCGCAGGCAGCGTGTGAACATTCCATCCAAGTTACATCTGCTCGAGTGCGCTGAAAACCAATTGCTTAGTCGTGGACCTCTTACACTGGTAACACTGGGTTTCCAAAACGGAGTGCCCCATGCGTGTAGCCGCAACTACGATTCCAGGTTCAGAGTCTGTTAATTGCCACCGCGCGGCCACAATGAGGTCGGACACCTCTTCACACGAACCGCCTCAGTACAAACGGCAGAGCCGCCACTGCGCTGCCTTTCTGTACCTTGTCTACCCGATATTGCCGCTGTGTCACGAGTATGATATAAATTATGTCCATTAAAAAGTGTGCTGTCTCTGTCCGCCTCAATGTTTATTAGTGTATTGCATAAAAATTTAAAGTAAATTGCGGAAGTAATTTTTTGAAGCGACGTTTTGTATTTATAAGGAGCGTTCGAAGAGAGACAAGCCGCAGGCACAGTTACAGGAACCAGTACCTGTACGTTACAAGTATCGAGACACTAGCCCCACTGTGGCACAAGGCGGTGAATGGCTGTCTCACAAAATTCCCGGGGCTGCGATGCTAACCACTCCGGCACGTACAGCTGTGCACGTCGTCGTCCGAGGCGAACCGACGTGCCGGCGTCCTCCTTTGACCGAGATGGCCCCCCTTCGCCGAGCGGTCAAATCAAAACGACCAGGCAATCTCACCCGTGGGTTCGTTCTGCTCCACGGCAATACAAAGCCTCGTACGACCGACACAGTCGCGCCACTCCTGCAGAAATTCAAGTGGGACGCTCTCGGCCACCCTCCACATAGTCCGGACCTCTCTCCCGGTGTTTACGCCATTTTTGATCTCTTAAGAAGGCTCTGATTCACCTCGAATGACGACGTCCAGCTGTAGGTGCGGAAGTGGTTAACATCGCAGCCCCGGGAATTTTGTGAGGCAGCCATTCACCACCTTGTGCCAGTGGGGCTAGTGTCTCAATATTTCTAACGTACACCTACTGGTTTCTGTAACTATGCCTCCGGATCGTTCCTTCTCGAACGTTCACATGATATCTCGCGAACCATGGATGAAGGGTATCAGACGGATGCCATATTCCTAGACTTCCGGAAAACGTTTGACTCGGTGCCCCACTGCAGACTCCTAAATATGGTACGAGCATATGGCATTGTACCCAAGTATGTGAGTGGCTTAAAGACTTCTTAAGTAATACAACGCAGTACGTTGTCCTCTATGGTGAGTGTTCATCGGAGGTGAGGGTATCATCTGGAGTGCCCCAGGGAAGTGTGGTAGGTCCGCTGTTGTTTTCTATCTACATAAATGATCTTTCGGATAGGGTGGATAGCAATGTGCGGCTGTTTGCTGATGATGCTCTGGTATAAGGGAAGGTGTCGTCGCTGAGTGACTGTAGGAGGATACGAGATGACTTGGACAGGATTTGTGATTGGTGTAAACAATGGCAGCTAACTCTGAATATAGAAAATGTAAATTAATGAAGATGAATAGGAAAAAGAATCCCGTAATGTTTGAATACTCCATTAGTAGTGTAGCGCTTGACACAGTCACGTCGATTAAATATTTGGGCGTAACATTGCAGAGCGATATGAAGTGGGACAAGCATGTAATGGCAGTTGTGGGGAAGGTGGATAGTCGTCTTCGGTTCATTCGTAGAATTTTGAGAAGATGTGATTCATCTGTAAAGGAGACCGCTTATAAAACACTAATACGACCTATTCTTGAGTACTGCTCGAGCGTTTGGGATCCCTATCAGGTCGGATTGAGGGAGGACATACAAGCAATTCAGAGGCGGGCTGCTAGATTCGTTACTGGTAGGTTTGATCATCACGCGAGTGTTACGGAAATGCTTCAGGAACTCGGGTGAAAGTTTCTGGAGGAAAGGACGCGTTCTTTTCGTGACTCGCTACTGAGGAAATTTAGAGAACCAGCATTTGAGGCTGACTGCAGTACAATTTTACTGCCGGCAACTTACATTTCGCGGAAAGACCACAAAGATAAGATAAGAGAGATTAGGGCTCACACAGAGGCATATAGGCAGTCATTTTTCCCTCGTTCTGTTTGGGAGTGGAACAGAGAGAGAAGATGCTAGTTGTGGTACGAGGTACCTTCCGCCACGCACCGTGTGGTGGATTGCGGAGTTTGTATGTAGATGTAGATATATATAGTAGTGTATATTTGGCCTGAATTGCGACTGGAGCCCTTGTGTGGGTGTGCCGGCAGATCTTCCTGCTGCTGTTCATCCTGCTGTACGTGTCGGCGTTCGCGGTCATCGCGCGGTTCCGGCGGCGCAGCTCGGAGGACTACTACGCCATCGACGAGGAGGAGGCGACCGTCTTCAAGATCAGGTGAGGCGCGAGCCGAGTCCTGCTTTCTGTTGAAGGTCCGCCCTTGTATTTGTGTCGGGAGGCACACTCACTCGTGCTTGCAGATTCTTGTGGAGTCGAGCAAAGGAGCGTCGACAGGAAAAATAGTAATGGCATCTTCGTGAATGTTAGTGAGTGCTTTTCGCACAAACAAGGTAGCTTTAAACTCCCCTGTAGGAATGCGGGATGTGTGCGAGCTTCACCTGTTACCTACACTCACACTGGCGAGATAGCGGTCCCAGGGATTCCCACACTGCCGAGTGTGTTTTATTTTCAATTTTGAAGTCGAATGACAAATGGCAAAAGAAATATTTTTCCGCCTTATATGCTTGCAATGTAACAGATTTCAGATTCGTATCTTGAATTGTGCTGTGAAACATTGCTTCTTGCCAAATTTTGCGATTCTAGGTCAACGGGAAGCACCGTATACATTGTGATGTGATGTGTCGACTTGTTCTTCAGAAAAAGGCTTTTACCAGGCGCCCCGCTCTCTCTCTCTCTCTCTCTCTCTCTCTCTCTCTCTCTCTCTCTCTCTCTCTCTCTCTCTCTCTCTCTCTCTCTCTCTCTCTCTCACACACACACACACACACACACACACACACACACACACACACACAGAGAGAGAGAGAGAGAGAGAGAGAGAGAGAGAGAGAGAGAGAGAGAGAGAGAGAGAGAGACACAAACAAGTCATCCCATAAAAGCTGAGTTTTTCCCATTTCGTACAGAACCCTGAGAACTGCAAAAACAATATAATATACTTTCTGAAACATACGGCCTCGGCTTGTCATAAGAACTGGAGCCAACAGTAGGGATCCGGAATGCAGTAGGTTATTCTTCATATTTTCATTCACTTTTGCCTTATGGGATAATACTCTCGGTAACGCCTCACTTAGGCAAACATTAACGAAAGTAATTAAATTACGTGCGGGATACACATACAGGCAGCCATCTCTTTCGGCAGCTAGGCCAATTAACCGCAACCTCGTACTACATTTATTGACTTACCAAATTTGTTATGAACAGTTCACCTGAGTTTGAGAGTAACAGACATTGACGAGTGCAACACTACAAGGGAAAATGGTCTGCATTACGCTTCGATGTATCGAACTCCGGCACAGAAAGGAGTGGTAGGTGCAGACACGAACACCTTTGAACACCTAACCGTGAAAGTAAAATGCCAGATAGATGCCAGATGTGATTTCGAATGTAAATTAAATATTTTTTCTCCTCAACGGGCCCTCCAATACCACACAGAAATTCGCGACTAAAAATACACGGTCCACTCACATTAACGTCAACGTGCAATGACACGCGTAAAGCTGAAATACTAAACAGCTTTTTCCAAAGCTGTTTCACGGAGGAAGACCGCACTGCAGTTCCTGCTCTAAATCCTCGCACAAACGAAAAAATGGCTGACATCGAAATAAGTGTCCAAGGAATAGAAAAGCAGCTGAAATCACTCAACAGAGGAAAGTCCACTGCCGGCCGAAGTGGCCGTGCGGTTAAAGGCGCTGCAGTCTGGAACCGCAAGACCGCTACGGTCGCAGGTTCGAATCCTGCCTCGGGCATGGATGTTTGTGATGTCCTTAGGTTAGTTAGGTTTAACTAGTTCTAAGTTCTAGGGGACTAATGACCTCAGCAGTTGAGTCCCATAGTGCTCAGAGCCATTTGAACCATTTTTTGAAAGTCCACTAGATCTGGCGGGATACCAATTCGATTCTACACAGAGTACGCGAAATAACTTGCCCCCCTTCTAACAGCCGTGTACCGCAAGTCTCTAGAGGAACGGGAGTTTCCAAATGATTGGAAAAGATCACAGGTAGTCGCAGTCTTCAAGAAGGGTCGTCGAGCAGATGCGCAAAACTATAGACCTATATCTCAGACAACCATCTGTTGTAGAATTTTAGAACATGTTTTTTGCTCGAGTATCATGTCGTTTTTGGAAACCCAGAATCTACTCTGTAGGAATCAACATGGATTCCGGAAACAGCGATCGTGCGAGACCCAACTCGCTTTATTTGTTCATGACACCCAGAAAACATTAGATACAGGCTCCCAGGTAGATGCCATTTTCCTTTACTTCCGGAAGGCGTTCGATACAGTTCCGCACTGTCGCCTGATAAACAAAGTAAGAGCCTACGGAATATCAGACCAGCTGTGTGGCTGGATTGAAGAGTTTTTAGCAAACAGAACACAGCATGTTGTTCTCAATGGAGAGACGTCTACAGACGTTTAAGTAACCTCTGGCGTGCCACAGCGGAGTGTTATGGGACCATTGCTTTTCACAATATATATAAATGACCTAGTAGACAGTGTCGCAAGTTCCAAGTGGCTTTTCGCGGATGATGCTGTAGTATACAGAGAAGTTGCAGCATTAGAAAATTGCAGCGAAATGCAGGAAGATCTGCAGCGGATAGGCGCTTGGTGCAGGGAGTGGCAACTGTCCCTTAACGTAGGCAAATGTAATGTATTGCGAATACATAGAAAGGAGGATCCTTTACTGTATGATTATATGATAGCGGAACAAACACTGGTAGCAGTTACTACTGTAAAATATCTGGGAGTATGCGTGCGGAACGATTTGAAGTGGAATGATCATATAAAATTAATTGTTGGTAAGGCGGGTGCCAGGTTAAGATTCATTGGGAGAGTGCTTAGAAAATGTAGTCCATCAACAAAGGAGGTGGCTTCCAAAAACACTCGTTCGACGTACACTTGAGTATTGCTCATCAGTGTGGGATCCGTACGAGGTCGGGTTGACAGAGGAGATGATAGAGAAGAGCCAAAGAAGGGCGGCGTGTTTCGTCACAGGGATATTTGGTGAGAGTGACAGCGTTACGGAGATGTTTAGCAAACTCGAGTGGCAGACTCTGCAAGAGAGGCGCTCTGCGTCGCGGTGTAGCTTGCTCGTCAGGTTTCGAGAGGGTGCGTTTGTGGATAAGGTATCGAATATATTGCTTCCCCCTACTTATACCTCCCGAGGAGATCACGAATGTAAAATTAGAGAGATTAGAGCGCGCACGGAGGCTTTCAAACAGTCGTTCTTCCCTCGAAGCATACGCGACTGGAACAGGAAAGGGAGGTAATGACAGTGGCACGTAAAGTGCCCTCCGCCACACACCGTTGTGTGGCTTGCGGAGTATAAATGTAGATGTAAAACAGTTGTAGCCATGTAAATATTTTTTTTTATTAGTTTTGTGCGCGCCCGTGTGTGTGTGTGTGTGTGTGTGTGTGTGTGTGTGTGTGTGTGTGTGTGCGCGCGCGCGCGCGCTGTTGACACGTTCCACACTGTAATGTTTACAGCGAATGTGATGTGTGGACTAAGAAACTGACACAAATGTCCTTTCTGCTGTACACCGACAAGGTATGACGGATGTGCTGCTTATTAGCGATCAGAGACAGTGTGCTTGGTTTTCTTCTAATACAGGATGGTTCACGAAGATATGCAAATATTTTAATATGTTATTCTACAAGTAAAACTAAAGAAAAAAGTTCATACAAATATTAGTCGGCAAATGTTTCCTTATCAAATTACGGCTAATGAAAGTTTGCAATTTCGTTAATACGAAGCTATAGCAAAACTGTAAGAGGTTAAATTAAGGGACGGTTTCCATTTATTTTGTTGTTGTTGGTCTGGTGGATCTAATAAAACATGTCCCAGACGTAGATATGTAGTATTTTCCACGACATGCAGAGAAGCAAAGACGTAATTTTGTTAAATTTTTAATTTATTAACTGCTAGGGCCAATTTGTGCGACTGTCTGGAATTTAAAAAACAAAGTTCTCAAGTTAAGCAGAGAATTTAATTTTGAAAAAATGATGGTTTGAAAGGCATCCCTATTTCGTAAGTAATCTACAGACTGCAACAGTTAACTATGTGCTTTCACTTAAATACACTGCTGTTACGTTCTTTCACTGAACAATACAGAAAACGATCTCGTTTCAAGGTTAGGAAACTACTGGAACAACTCACCAACGGTTGCCAACACCGGCATAAACGTTTCCACATTCTTAATGGTAAGTAAACAAACTTACTTGTATGATAACCTTTGCTTCTCTGGATGTTCTGGAAAACTACTGCAGATACACGTTGGGTCATCTTTTACTAGATTCAGCAGACCGATAACAACAAAATGAATGGAAATGGTGCTTTAGTTTAACCTCGTACAGTTTTGGAATGGCTTCGTATCAGCGAAGTTGCTAAATTTCATGTAAAATCTTTTATGAGCCATTATTTTATAACGAAATATTTGCTGACTTATATTTGTACGAACTTTTTTCTTTAGCTTTACTTGTAGAATAACATATTAAAATATTTACATATCTTCGTGAACCACCCTGTGTAAGTGGTTGCATCTGTTCTCTTTGGGTAAATCTAAACGGTGGGTTTTATTTAACTTGCAGTAACAATGCAGAGTCTGATTCTGACAGTTACGTCACACTCCTTTCGAAGACTCTAGCCAGTGTTCAGAGTGTAGCACACTTACATTCGATGCGCACGAGTGACCGAGGGTCGCAGCGCGCCGACACCGCGGCCACAGCGGCTCAGCCGTTCTGAACTGGACGTGGCCGGCAGGAGGCGCGCAGTGCTGCAGCCGCTGCACCCAACCAGCCGTCGTTATCTGCCGCACAATCCCACACTCATGTGAAATGACTGACACCAAGAGGCAGAGCGTTCGCTGATGAAGCTTGTTCCAACTTTTGAAGATCTACATGCGAGCTGCTACGTCAGCAGTCGGGAAAACACACACACACACACACACACACACACACACACGCACAAAACGTGTAACAGTGATGCTTGCCTCAACCACTTGGCTCGTGATGCAACTTCAGAGCAACAGCCTCAGGACTGTTTCGACAGACTTCAAACTGTGCAGTTTTCGTCTGCGTGTGCGGAGTCAGTTTTTTTACCACGTTTTTATTAGGTCGCTTTCTTGTCCGATTGCTACATCCCCTTTTTCGCATTCCAGGAGTCACTGTTCCGCGATAAGAACGAATGCTGGTAAGCATCACTGCGAGCTACAGCCTCCAATTTCTACCTTCACGGTGTTTCCGCGAGACGAACGTAGTGGGAAGCAATACAGGATGTATCAAAAAGGATGATGCGATTTGTAAAAAATCGTAACTATTATATTTGACATAAGTGCGTGAACAACGTACAGTAGAAAAGAGCAAACTCTCGAGTTTTACATCGTTCCCGCTAGGTAGCAGCAGTGAGCGCCCACTTCAGTGTTAGTAAAAGTGGTGTCGGGACAACAGAAAGCGTTTTGTGTTCCACGTTTCGCGCAGTGCGGGTCAGTAATGACTGTTCAGCGTGACTTTGGTACTAGGTATGGTGTGGGTCCTCCCACAGAGCAGAGCATTAGACGATGATTCCGAGAAACTGGCTGTTTGTGCAGAGGCAAATCGCCGGGCCGTCCCCGAGCGTCTGACACAGACGTCGAACGCGTCCGCCCGTAGTTTCACGAGGAGTCCGCAGAAATCCGTTCGCCGTGCAGCTCGACAGCTCAACATGGCCCCGATGTACGTCTGGCGTGTGTTGCGCCGACGTTTACACACGAAACCATAGAACATTCAGCTTCTGCAAGCTCTTGGTGAAGGTGACAAACAACAACAACGTGTGGAGTTCTGTAATTTCGTTCTTGGCAAGATGGAGGATGACAGTTTTCTACCAAGCTTAGTGTTCAGTGACGAGGCAAAATTCCACTTAAATGGAAAGGTGAACCGTCATAATGTGAGAATATGGGCTTCGGAACAACCACATGAGGTTGTACAACATGAGTGACTAACTAAAATTGTGTACAGTTTCACGGGAAAAGGTGTACGGTCCATTTTTCTTTGGCGAGAACAGGAAGCACATATCTCCATATGCTTGAGAACTTTCTTTTCCCAGGGTTGGAGACTGATTCGAACGACTTCCTTTATCAACAGGATGGGGCACCGCCACACTCCCATCTGGAAGTGGGGGAATTTTTAAATCGAAGGACTACTGAAAGATAGATCGGTCGTACTGGACCAAATGGTTCAGCCTTACATTACTGGCCTCCCAGGTCACCAGAGCTGACTGTATGTGACTATTTCTTTTGGGGGTTTATAAAAGACTCAGTTTATGTGGCTCCATTACCAACAACAATGAATGAACTGAGACATCGCATAACAGCAGCTGTGGAAGCTGCAACTCCAGACACGCTCGCTGCAATGTGGGGACAATCTGAATACCGCACTGACACATGCTGTGCCCCTCGAGGGCGGCATACTGAACACCTATGAAAAAGTGTGTAAAAAGACTTTTTACGTTTGCCATTCACCTAAAAAACGAAATTCATTGTATATGTTTATTAGTTTCAGAAATACAGACGTGCCAAAGAGGATGATTCTTTTTGCTGCACTCTGTATGTGATGGTTAAGGCAGTTACGAAATATTCTTCCGTCCCAACGCGTTTCGTTTTGCCTCCACTTCTGACAGGCATGGGAGCATTACAGATGTGGCTGGCACCGATCAACTGTGTTACTCGCTGATGGTAGTCAGAGTTCCCAGAACTGCGAGAGACAGTGCATCGCGTTTGCGCTTGCTGTGCTGGCCCCTGACTGCAGGCTGCCCGCACAACTCGCGCGTCGAATGGGCTGCGCGACGGCGGCAATGTGGGGGCGCGGCCCGTGCTCGTTCGGCACGCGATTTCCCAGCGCAGGTTTAGTGTCGGAGCGGCTGCTCGGAGCACTGAGCTGAATGGAGCGACTGAGGCGTCCCCAGTGCAAAACTTGTACGCTGAGTGCATATCGACACTGCCTCAAGTGATGCGTCGCTCGGGTGCCGTGCGCATTCGTATCTATCGGGGCAGCTTATCTGAACTTGTCGAGGCGTGCACGTAAGTTGGGGGGCGTGATGCTACACACCAGGTAAGCATACCTCGGCGTAAATAGCGTACCTGCATAGAGTTCCGCGTAGCAGACAGCAAAATTTACGCTTTATATCGATAGGTGAAGTACACACATGGCACACCTGACTACGGGCAATGGTCGGTTGATTTGCGGGAAGGTCATCGGTACAATGAGATTAGGAAGGACGGGGAGCGAAGTCGGCCGTGCCCTCTCGAAGGAACCGTCCCGACATTTGCCTGATGCGGTTTAGGGAAATCAGGGAAAACCTAAATCAGGGTGGCCGGACGCGGCTTTGAACTGTCTCCCGTGTGCCGACCACTGCGCCACCTCGGTCGGTAGCGGCAGTGAAAAGCACGGCTGGCGCAAGAGGAGATGAGCCCTGGACGGTCGCGTGTTGACCGATATTAGTTGATTGACATTGAAATGAAAGTAAGAAAATGTTGCTACTCCCGACACTCCAATCACTTGACGACTGAAAACCTACGGACGAATACACTGACATGCTAAAAATGTTTTGCACTCAACGTTGCTCAGAAATGTTGTAAGTCTGAAGAATATCGAAGGGGGCCAGCGTGTTTAAGGCGCCGTTGTAAACACGTACTGTACAGGGTGCCTGTGTGTCAAAGAGAATCATCCGATTTGGCACATCTGCATTTTTGAAACTAATAAACATATACAATAAGTTTTAGTTTTTTGATGACCGGAAAACTCAGTTTTTTTCATATTTTTTCGGAAGGACGACGGTTCAATCCCGCGTCCGGCCATCCTGATTTAGGTTTTCCGTGATTTCCCTAAATCAATCCAGGCAAATGCCGGGATGGTTCCTCTGAAAGGGCACGGCCGACTTCCTTCCCCATCCTTCCGTAATCCGATGAGACCGATGACCACGCTGTCTGGTCTCCTTCCCCAAATCAACCAACCATATTTTTTCATAGGTGTTCAGTATGCCGCCCTCGAGGTGCACAGCATGTGTCAGTGCGGTATTCAGATTGTCCCCACATTGCAGCGAGCGTGTCTGGAGTTGCAGCTTCCACAGCTGCTGTTACGCGATGTCTCAGTTCACTCATTATTGTTGGTAATGGAGCCACATAAACTGAGTCTTTTATAAACCCCCAAAAGAAATAGTCACATACAGTCAGCTCTGGTGACCTGGGAGGCCAGTAATGTAAGGCTGAACCATTTGGTCCAGTGCGACCGATCCATCGTTGAGTAATCCTTCGATTTAAAAATTCCCCCGCTTCCAGATGGGAGTGTGGCGGTGCCCCATCCTGTTGATAAAGGAAGTCGTTCGAATCAGTCTCCAACACTGGGAAAAGAAAGTTCTCAAGCATATGGAGATATGTGCTTCCTGTTCTCACCAAAAAAAATGGACCGTACACCTTTTCCCACGAAATTGTACAAAATTTTAGCGAGTCAGTCTCATGTTGTACAACAGAATGTGGTTGTTCCATACACCATATGCTGACATTATGACGGTTTATCTTTCCGTTGAAGTGGAATGTTGCCTCATCACTAAAAACTAAGCGTGGAAGAAAAGTGTTAAATGGCTCTGAGCACTATGGGACTTAACATCTGTGGTCATCAGTCCCCTAGACTTAGAACTACCTAAACCTAACTAACCTAAGGACATCACATGCATCCGTGCCCGAGGCAGGATTCGAACCTGCGACTGTAGCAGCAGCGCAGTTCCGGACTGAAGCGCCTAGAACCGCTCGTCCACAGTGGCCGGCAAGAAAAGTGTAATCCTCCATCTCGCCAAGAACGAAATTACAGAACTCCACACGTTGTGGTTATTTATCTCCTTCACGAAGGGCTTAGAGTAGCTGAATTTTGTACGGTTTCGTGTGTAAACGTAGACTCAACACACGCCAGACGGACATCGGGGGCACGCTGAGCTGCACGGCGAACGGATTTCTGCGTACTGCTTGTGAAACTGTGGCGGATGCGTTCGGCGATTTGCCTCTCCACAAAGAACCTGTTTCTCGGAATTGTTCATGTCATCGTCTAATGCTCTGCGCTATGAGAGGACCCACACCACACCTAGTACGAAAGGACGCTGAACAGTTATTACTGACCTGCACTGCTCGAAACGTAAAACACAAAACGCTTTCCGTTGTTCCGACATCATTTTTACTAGAACTGAAGTGGGCGCACACTGCTGCTACCTAGCGATGGTTATTCTTTTTGATACAAACGTATTTTCTCTCTCTCTCTCTCTCACTCACTCACTCTCACTCACTCACTCACTCACTCACACACACACACACACACACACACACACACACACACACACACACACACACACACGCAGTGAGTCGTGAAATGAGAGCACGCGACCCTGTTGGTGGTGGTCCGTCCGTCGGACGTCGGCGTTGAGCTCGGCAGCCCCCTCCTGCTGCTACGCGACGGCAGTAGGCCGTGTGCCGGCAGCGAGCTTCACCTTATCCCACACAACTCCAAAGACGTGTAGGCACTCACACAGACATACACCTGACGCTTCGGTCCTCCCCAATAGGTGAACGGTCAGCGTGTTGGAATGCCACACACGGGAGCCCGGGTTCGATTCTCGGCTGGGGTGGGACATTTTCTCCTCTCAGGGATGGTGTTGTGCTGTCCTCATCGTCATTTCATCCCCACTGTCGACGCGCAGATCGTCCAATGTGGCACGCAATAAGACTTGCACTTGGCGGCCGAACTTCCTGCCGGGAAAGTTCCGGTTACTGACGCCGTACGCTCATTTCCATACCTGACGCTTCATAACAGGTTGGAGGAGGCGAACGTCAATCCACTTACAATAAGACCTCGCCATGAGTGGGGGTGCGGGAATCCTGCATCCGCTGGCCCTATAATGACAGCACTTTCTCATTCTTTTTTATTCCTTCAGAGTGTCTGACATACCAATGGACGTATGAGCCGGAACATTATGACCACCGACCTGCTATCAATATAAACCCGACCAGGCGGTAGAAGCGTCACCTGTCGAGGAATGACTGCTGCTCACACACACACACACACACACACACACACACACACACACACTTGGTGCATGTGATATTAGTGAGCGTCGTGGTGCCCGTGTGCAGAGTGGTCAAGGCGCGTGGCGAAACTGAGGTGAAACCACGTCCAGACGTCGTGGGGTTGTGCAGCCACCCGTCACTACAGGTGTGGGCACTCCGGTAAAACAGGAGAAGCGGCCAATTGTGGCGGAAGTAACACCAGACTTTAATGCTGGCCAGAGTACAAGTGTGTCCGAACACACAGTGCGTCTGACTCTCCTAACGATGTGTCTGTGCAGCTGACAGCCCGTACCTGTGCCAGTGTCAACACCACGACTGAAAAGTGCACTTCGCCATCTGCACTGGACGCTGGCGCAGGCGCAGGGGCAGGGGCAGGGGCAGGGGCAGGGGCAGGGGCAGGGCGCTGCACGGGCCTGAGAGTCCCCATCGTGGCGACGGGACGGCGCGAACGCGTCGTCTCGCACGTGCGCAGCTCTTCGACACCTGTACTGCTGGACAGAGACCAGCTGGCAGCGGATCCACTATGCCCTGGGGAACATTCGTTTAGGCATCCGTGCGTCCAGTGCAGCTCGTGCAAGGCACCACGGTGGTGAAGGAGTATCTTACTCTGGTCGAGACCACGTATACCCCTCGATGTCCTTCATTTTCCCGACGTCAGTGCCTTTTTCAGCAAGATAATGCGCCATGTAATTCCGTCAGTATCGAATGAGAACAAACGAGAAAACGAGCAAAGTGATGGTGTTCAGAACAGGACCAGAATATGAACCTCTGAGAATGGGGATTGGAAGAGAGGAGCTGGAAGTGATAGAGGAATTTACATACCTGGGATGCAAAATCACAAGGGATGGTAGAAGCCGGAAAGAAATTGCGAGCAAAAGGCCAAAATTGCATTTAATCGGAGGAGGAACCTACTCACCAGTAACTACATCAGTCTGAAAATAAGGAAACGTATCATGAAAGACAAATGTTGATCGTGTTGGGACACATTTGTCTGCAAATAATAGCCACGGTCTCCATCATGTCATCATATGACAAAATTGTATCGTGAAAGGTTTCGTTTGGAATGTGGCCTTATGCGAATGTGAAACTTGGACAATAGGAAGAGAAGAGAGAAGGCAGCTAGAGGACCTGGAGATGTGGTGCTATAGAAGGATGATGGTGATCAGCTGGACAGACAAAGTAACAGATGAAGAGGTGCTTAGAAGAGTACAGGAAGTCAGATCTCTGTGGAGGCACATCCAGACAAGAAGAGCCAAACTTGTAGGGCACATCCTACGACACAACACTATCATAGGAACAACAGCAGAAGGAGCTATTGAGGAAAGGAATCGGCGGGGGCGACCGAGGATATCATACATGCAACAGAATACAAAAGGCTGCAAACCAACCTCAGGGCTGAACACACAAAATACGCCATGTCACGTCGCCAGGAGTGCGATCTGTGTTTTGAGAAAGACAGTGGCGGCTTCCAATTGCTGCTCTCCCCGATCCCCCCCCAAACTCGCCGCGCCAGATGTGAACCCGATGCAGCATACCTGGGATGTGATTGAACGCATCGTCAGGGCTCATCGCCCTCTCCCTGGAATCTATGTGAATTAGCTAAGTAGCTGATTTGCGCGCGCGCCCGCGCGCTGTTGCCTGTGCCAAAGTGGACATTACGCCTATTAGATCCGTCGTCGTGATGCTGCGTCTCGTAAGTATACAATGTCCAGAGTACGAAGAAAAATATAGAGGGATAAAGTTACTTGTCAGAGACTTGCGGTGTGTGGTGGAGGGTACTTCGTGTTCCGCTGTCGCTTCCCGCCTTTCCTCTTGTAGTCACGGACGTTGCGCGGGAAGAGCGATTGCTGGTAAGTCTCCGTGTGGGCTGGAATCCCTCCGGTTTTGTCTCCGCGCTCATTTCGCGAGATGTACGTAGGAGGAAGCTATATATTGACTCTCCTTGAAATTTACGCTGTTGGTAGTGTAACAGTGGATCAAGTCGTGGTCCAACACGCATCTCTCGCAGCCTCTGCCGCTGGCGTCGGCGTAGTACGCTGTCATACTTTGTAAAGGACCGTGTAAAGATACTTGCTGTTCTCGTTCAGTCACGTGTCGGGGTCAGGGATTTTCTCTGTCTCGTGTGACTGGGTGTTGTGTGATGTCCTTAGGTTAGTTAGGTTTAAGAGTTGCAAGTTCTAGGGGACTGATGACCATAGATGTTTAGTCCCATAGTGCTCAGAGCCATTTGAAACATTTCAGTCACGTGTACTCCCACAATCTGTCCTCTGGTGCGGATCGCAGACTGACGAACAGTATTCCAGCATTGGCCCAACGAGTGTTTTGTGAGTTGCTCGGTTTGTTGATGGACGACATTTGCTGAGGATTTTTCCAATTTATATCAGTCTGACGTGTACCGTACTTAAAAGTAATTTTATGTGTCGTTCCATTTCAGATCTGTCTATACACACGCTGCTAGATACTTTATGGAATTAATTGCTTGCACGATTGTTCTGCCGTTTTGTAATCGTAAAATACCGGGTGATCAAAAAGTCAGTATAAATTTGAAAACTTGATAAACCACGGAATAATGTAGATAGAGAGGTAAAAATTGACACACATGCTTGAAATGATAGGGGGTTTTATTAGAACAAAAAAAAAACACACCCCATGTTTCTAGACGCTAGAAAGATCTCTTGCGCGCGTCGTTTGGTGATGATCGTGTGCTCAGCCGTCACTTTCGCCACGTTTGGCCTCCCAGGTCCTCAGACCTCAGTCCGTGCCAATATTGGCTTTGGGGTTACCTTAAGTTGCAAGTGTATCGTGATCGACCGACATCTCTAGGGATGCTGAAAGACAACATCCGACGCCAATGCCTCACCATAATTGCGGACATGCTTTACAGTGCTGTTCACAACATTATTCCTCGACTACAGCTATTGTTGAGGAATGATGGTGGACATATTGAGCATTTACTTTAAAGAACATCATCTTTGCTTTGTCTTACTTTGTTATGCTAATTATTGCTATTCTGATGAGATGAAGCGGCATCTGTCGGACAATTTTTGAACGTCTGTATTTTTTTTTTTTTTGTTCTAATAAAACCCCATGTCATTGCAAGCATGTGTGTCAATTTGTACCTCTCTATCTACAGTATTCCGTGATTTATTCAGTTTTCAAATGTATACTGACTTTTTGATCACCCGGTACTTAGTCTTTGTGTCTGTGTGCGGCAGTGTGTTACATTCGTTTATGTCGACGGCTGACTGCCACTCGCTGCAGCAGGCGTCGATCCTCCGCGGGTCTCCCTGCATTTCGCTACGACTTTCTGGCGTCGCGGCTTCTCCGTATACAACAGCGTCATCCGCGAATACCCTCACGGAACTTTCGGCGTTATCTACGAGGTCCTTTATGTATATTGTGAGAAGTAACGGTCCTATACACTCCCCTGAGACACGCCCGAAGTTACTTTTTGCCGTCTGAAGACATCGCTCCGTTGAGAACGGCAAGCTGCGTTCCGTTTGCTAGAAACTCTTCAGTCCCGTCGTACAGTTAATCTGACTGTCCCCACGCTCTTGTTTCATTCCTTACGCAGCAATGAATCGAAAGCCTTCCAGAAGTCGAGGAACAGGCAGCTGCAGGGCGCCGATCCCTGCTGCTCCCTGTGTCTCGTGAACCAACAGAACGAGCTCAGTTTAACGCGGAACCCGTGTTGGTTCATACAGAGCAATTTTTCAGTACCCATAAATATGCACTGATAAAACGTGTTTTGGAATTCTGACACAGACTGACGTCAGCGATTATAAACGTACAGTTGTAGACATCCCTTGTTGTTCTTGTTGTGGTCTTCAGTCCTGAGACTGGTTTGATGCAACTCTCCATGCTACTCTATCCTGTGCAAGCTTCTTCATCTCCCAGTACCTACTGAAACCTGCATTCTTCTGAATCTGCTTAGTGTATTCATCTCTTGGTCTCCCTCTACGATTTTTACCCTCCACGCTGCCCTCCAACACTAAACTGGTGATCCCTTGATGCCTCAGAACATGTCCTACCAACCGATCCCTTCTTCTAGTCAAGTTGTGCCACAAACTCCTCTTCTGCCCAATTCTATTCAATACCTCCTCATTAGTTATGTGATCTACCCATCTAATCTTCAGCATTCTTCTGTAGGACCACATTTCGAAAGCTTCTATTCTCTTCTTGTCCAAACTATTTATCGTCCATGTTTCACTTCCATACATGGCTACACTCCAAACAAATACTTTCAGAAACGACTTCCTGACACTGAAATCTATACTCGACGTTAGCAAATTCCTCATCTTCAGAAACGCTTTCCTTGTCATTGCCAGTCTACATTTTATATCCTCTCTACTTCGACCATCATCAGTTATTTTACTCCCCAAATAGCAAAACCCCTTTACTACTTTACGTGTCTCATTTTCTAATCTAATTCCCTCAGCGTCACCCAACTCAATTCGACTACATTCCATTATCCTCGTTTCGCTTTTGTTGATCTTCATCTTACATCCTCCTCAAGATACTGTACATTCCGTTCAGCTGCTCTTCCAAGTCCTTTGCTGTCTCTGACAGAATTACAATGTCGTCTGCGAACCTCAAAGTTCTTATTTCTTCTCCATGGATTTTAATATCTACTCCGAATTTTTCTTTTGTTTCCTTCACTGCTTGCTCAATATACAGATTGAATAACATCGGGGAGAGGTTACAACCCTGTCTCACTCCCTTCCCAACCACTGCTTCCCTTTCATGCCCATCGACTATTATAACTGCCATCTGGTTTCTGTACAAATTGTAAATAGCTTTTCGCTCCTTGTATTTTACCCCTGCCACCTTTAGAATTTGAAAGAGAGTATTCCAGTCAACATTGTCGAAAGCTTTCTCTGAGTCTACAAATGCTAGAAATGTAGGTTTGCCTTTCCTTAATCTGTTTTCTAAGACAAGTCGTAAGGTCAGTATTGCCTCACGTGTTCCAACATTTCTACGGAATCCAAACTGACCTTCCTCGAGGTCGGCTTCTACCAGTTTTTCCATTCGTCTGTAAAGAATTCGTGTTAGTATTTTGCAGCTGTGACTTATTAAACTGATAGTTCGGTAATTTTCACATCTGTCAACACCTGCTTTCTTTATGATTGGAATTATAATATTCTTTTTGAAGTCTGAGGGTATTTCGCCTGTCTCATACATCATGCTCACCAGATGGTAGAGATCTGTCAGGACTGGCTCTCCCAAGGTTGTCAGTAGTTCTAATGGAATGTTGTCTACTCCCGGGGCCTTTTTTCGACTAATGTCTTTCAGTGCTCTGTCAAACTCTTCACGCAGTGTCATATCTCCCATTTCATCTTCATCTACATCCTCTTCCATTTCCATAATATTGTCCTCAAGTACATCGCCCTTGTATAGACCCTCTATATACTCCTTCCACCTTTCTGCTTTCCCTTCTATGCTTAGAACTGGGTTTCCATCTGAGCTCTTGATATTCATACAAGTGGTTCTCTTTTCTCCAGAGGTCTCTTTAATTTTCCTGTAGGCAGTATCTATCTTACCCCTAGTGAGATAAGCCTCTACATGCTTACATTTGTCCTCTAGCCATCCCTACATCTCTTGGACGATCCTTTTTGAAAACGGGAATGATCTTCCGTAGTACGACCAGAAGTAAATGGTATAGGGAGACGGTGAAAAAGTCCAGTCATGACGCCCAGTGTTGCCTCTTGATCACCGGTCGCATTGGGGATTCTTTGCCCGGAGACTGGGTGTTCGTGTTGTCATCATCATAATCATCATCATAATTATTATTTTTGACAATCGCTGGATTGGGCTGTGTAAAAATTGGACTAAGGAAAAATTGGGACTTTGCGCATATAGTGTGTGTGTGTGTGTGTGTGTGTGTGTGTGTGTGTGTGTGTGTGTGTGTGTGTAACCGCACGTGCCCACCACGACCATACCGAGCTGATGTGATCCAGACATAGCCTGGAATTGTGTAGATTAAAAAAAAAAAATCAAAGTCAAAGGAAGTGTACGTCTTACTGATTATGGTTCCTACTGGACGTTGGTTGTAGTATGGCGTACAGTGTTTTGAAGTATTACGCAACTTTTAAAAGTGCAATAATTAACTCAAAAATACATCAAAATAGTGATTTTTTTTAAATTTTCATCTACGTTCACTGTCATTTAATTGTGAAAAATTATATCACACAAATGTCCACCTTCTCTGCCTCGGTAGGCAGATATCCAGCCTATAAAGCCGTGATGACCCTTTCACACACATCTTTGTCGATGCCGTTTATGACACGTCGAATTTCTTACTTGACTTGAGGAACTGTTTGTGGCTTGTTCTCGTAGACCTTGTATTTCACATAACGCCATAAAAAAAAGTCTCGTGGAGTAAGGTAACAAGATCTGGGAGGCCACTCGATGTCGCCAGGAAGTGAGAGCACAGACGGAGGGAATTTTTCGTGGAGAAGAGTTATTGTCTCGCGAAATGTGTGAAACATAGTGCCGTCTTGTTGAAACCACCTATCGGGTGTATCCATTTCATCCAGGGAAGCCAGAAGTTGTTTCTGACCATTTCACGATAACGCTCACCGTTAACTGTTAAAGCATTACCGTTAAAATATCTCCGTCCCACCCCTCCAACAAAATAAGTGGGCCGATCACACTACCTGTCCATAAGCTGCAACAGACTTTCGTTCGCAGAAAATGGTTCAAATGGCTCTGAGCACTATGGGACATAACGTCTGAGGTCACCAGTCCCCTAGAACTTAGAACTACTTAAACGTAACTAACCTAAGGACATCACACTCATCCATGCCCGAGGCAGGATTCGAACCTGCGGCCGTAGCAGCGGCGCGGCTCCGGACTAAAGCGCCTAGAAGCGCTCGTCCACAGCGGCCGGCGTTCGTTCGCAGAGGTTGCACGTAGCTCTTTAGGATCACCCAAGGGTTTTCTTGAGCCGAAATATGGCATCTTCTCGGTTAACGAACTCAGACAGGTGGGAAGTGTGCCTCGTCGCCGAAGATTATTCTTTTTCCAAAATGGTTGCCCTCTTCCTGTTTTTTCAGAATCCACTTGCCAAAAATTGTCCGTTTCAAACGATCTTTGAATTTGATATTGCGTCAACTGAATCTCGTAAGGGTGCATATGGAGATCATTTTCAAAATTCTTTGCAAAGAGGCTCTCAACATTCCCAGTTTTTGAGAGCTACGTTGATGGCTCACTACCCTGCGCAACTACAATGTTTGGTCCGTACGAATCGTGCGGTTTCGTACTCGCGATTTTAAAGTTGCAACGGACCCGGTTTCCTCGAATTTATTTAGCAACCGCAGAACTCTAGACGCTGTAGGAGCATTATTACCTCCGGAGGACCAACGAATTCTACGAACAGTCTGGGCGCAGCACTCGCAGATTCTGTAATGGGTTTCCACGATAACACGTTCCTCCTTTGTTAACCGCTCATTGCCGGCTGAGATCCTGGCTGATAAAGTAATCGAAGTGATAATCTATGCTGAAGAACCAAAGAAACTGATACACATGACACTGCGAGCACGCAGAAGTGCCGCAACACGACGTAGCATGGACTAGACTAACGTCTGAAGTAGTGCTGGAGGGAACTGACACCACGAATCCTGCAGGAGTGTCCATTAATCCGTAATAGAACGAGGGAGTGGAGGTCCCTTCTGAAAGGCACGTTGCAAGGTATCCCAGATATGCCGAATTATGTTCACGTCTGGAGAGTTTGGTGGACAGCGGAAGTGTTTAAACTCAGAAGAGTATTCCTGGAGCCAGTCTGTAGCAATTCTCGACGAGTGAGGTGTCGCTTTGTCCTATTGGCATTGCCCCAGTCCGTCGGAATGCACAATGGGCATGATTACATGTAGGTGATCAAACAGGATGCTTACGTACTTGTCACCTGTCAGAGTCGTATCTAGACGTATCAAAGGTCCCATACCACTCCAACTGCACACGCCCCACACCATTACAGAGCCTTCACCAGCTTGAACAGTCCACTGCTGACATGCAGGGTCCATGGATTCGTGAGGTTGTCTCCATTCCCGTACACGTCCATCCGCTCGATACAATTTGAAACGAGACTCGTCCGACCATGCAACGTGTTTCCAGTCATCAACAGTCCAGTGTCGGTGTTGACGAGCCTAGGTGAGGGGTATAGCTTTGTGTCTTTCAGTCATCAAGGGTACACGAGTGGGCCTTCCGCTGCGGAAGCCCACATAGATGATGTTTCGTCGAATGGTTCGGACGCTGACACTTGTTGATGGCCCAGCACTGAAACATGCAGCAATTTGCGGAAGGGTTGCACTTCTGTCACGTCGAACGACTCTTCACTTGTCGTTGGTCCCGTTCTTGCAGGATCTTTTTCCGGGCGCAGCGATTTCTGAGATTTGTAGTTTTACCTGATTCCTGATATTCACGGTACATTTGTGAAATGGTAGTGCGGGAAAATACCCACTTCATCGTTATCTCGAAGGTGCTGTGTTCCATCGCTCGTGCGATAACACCACGTTGAGACTCGCTTACATCTTGATAAGCTGCCATTGTAGCAGCAGTCACCGCATGCCTATACCAGTTTCTTTGGCGCTTCAGTGTGTATTAAAAGTAATAGAGCACTGTAAACTAGAACACAATAATTTACCATACAATTTAAAAATTGCCTAACATATGGAGGACATGAACCATGGACCTTGCCGTTGGTGGGGAGGCTTGCGTGCCTCAGCGATACAGATAGCCGGACCGTAGGTGCAACCACAACGGAGGGGTATCTGTTGAGGGGCCAGACAAACGTGTGGTTCCTGAAGAGGGGCAGCAGCCTTTTCAGTAGTTGCAGGGGCAACAGTCTGGATGATTGACTGATCTGGCCTTGTAACACTAACCAAAACGGCCTTGCTGTTGTGGTACTGCGAACGGCTGAACCCAAGGGGAAAGTACAGCCGTAATTTTTCCCCAGGGCATGCGGCTTTACTGTATGATTAAATGATGATGGCGTCCTCTTGGGTAAAATATTCCGGAGCTAAAATAGTCCCCCATTCGGATCTCCGGGCGGGGACTACTCAAGAGGATGTCGTTATCAGGAGAAAGAAAACTGGCGTTCTACGGATCGGAGCGTGGAATGTCAGATCCCTTAATCGGGCAGGTAGGTTAAAAAATTTAAAAAAGGGAAATGGATAGGTTAGATATAGTGGGAATTAGTGAAGTTCGGTGGCAGGAGGAACAAGACTTCTGGTCGGGTGACTACAGGGTTATAAACACAAAATCAAATAGGGGGAATGCAGGAGTAGTACAAGTTTATATGCCAACTAGCTCTGCAGATGACGAAGAAATTGAAGAAATGTATGATGAAATAAAAGAAATTATTCAGATTGTGAAGGGAGACGAAAATTTAATAGTCATGGGTGACTGGAATTCGAATGTAGGAAAAGGGAGAGAAGGAAACATAGTAGGTGAATATGGATTGGGGGACAGAAATGAAAGAGGAAGCCGCCTGGTAGAATTTTGCACAGAGCACAACATAATCATAACTAACACTTGGTTTAAGAATCATGAAAGAAGGTTGTATACATGGAAGAACCCTGGAGATACTAAAAGGTATCAGATAGATTATATAATGGTAAGACAGAGATTTAGGAACCAGGTTTTAAATTGTAAGACATTTCCAGGGGCAGATGTGGACTCTGACCACAATCTATTGGTTATGACCTGTAGATTAAAACTGAAGAAACTGCAAAAAGGTGGGAATTTAAGGAGATGGGACCTGGATAAACTAAAAGAACCAGAGGTTGTACAGAGATTCAGGGAGAGCATAAGGGAGCAATTGACAGGAATGGGGGAAATAGATACAGTAGAAGAAGAATGGGTAGCTTTGAGGGATGAAGTAGTGAAGGCAGCAGAGGATCAAGTAGATAAAAAGACGAGGGCTAGTAGAAATCCTTGGGTATCAGAAGAAATATTGAATTTAATTGATGAAAGGAGAAAATATAAAAATGCAGTAAGTGAAAGAGGCAAAAAGGAATACAAACGTCTCAAAAATGAGATCGACAGGAAGTGCAAAATGGCTAAGCAGGGATGGCTAGAGGACAAATGTAAGGATGTAGAGGCCTGTCTCACTAGGGGTAAGATAGATACCGCCTACAGGAGAATTAAAGAGACCTTTGGAGAAAAGAGAACGACTTGCATGAATATCAAGAGCTCAGATGGAAACCCAGTTCTAAGCAAAGAAGGGAAAGCAGAAAGGTGGAAGGAGTATATAGAGGGTCTATACAAGGGCGATGTACTTGAGGACAATATTATGGAAATGGAAGAGGATGTAGATGAAGATGAAATGGGAGATACGATACTGCGTGAAGAGTTTGACAGAGCACTGAAAGACCCGAGTCGAAACAAGGCCCCCGGAGTAGACAATATTCCATTGGAACTACTGACGGCCATGGGAGAGCCAGTCCTGACAAAACTCTACCATCTGGTGAGCAAGATGTATGAAACAGGCGAAATACCCTCAGACTTCAAGAAGAATATAATAATTCCAATCCCAAAGAAAGCAGGTGTTGACAGATGTGAAAAGTTGACAGATGTGAAAATTACCGAACTATCAGCTTAATAAGTCACAGCTGCAAAATACTAACACGAATTCTTTACAGACGAATGGAAAAACTAGTAGAAGCCAACCTCGGGGAAGATCAGTTTGGATTCCGTAGAAACACTGGAACACGTGAGGCAATACTGACCTTACGACTTATCTTAGAAGAAAGATTAAGGAAAGGCAAACCTACGTTTCTAGCATTTGTAGACTTAGAGAAAGCTTTTGACAATGTTGACTGGAATACTCTCTTTCAAATTCTAAAGGTGGCAGGGGTAAAATACAGGGAGCGAAAGGCTATTTACAATTTGTACAGAAACCAGATGGCAGTTGTAAGAGTCGAGGGACATGAAAGGGAAGCAGTGGTTGGGAAGGGAGTAAGACAGGGTTGTAGCCTCTCCCCGATGTTGTTCAATCTGTATATTGAGCAAGCAGTAAAGGAAACTAAAGGAAAATTCGGAGTAGGTATTAAAATTCATGGAGAATAAATAAAAACTTTGAGGTTCGCAGATGACATTGTAATTCTGTCAGAGACAGCAAAGGACTTGGAAGAGCAGTTGAATGGAATGGACAGTGTCTTGAAAGGAGGATATAAGATGAACATCAACAAAAGCAAAACAAGGATAATGGAATGTAGTCTAATTAAGTCGGGTGATGCTGAGGGAATTAGATTAGGAAATGAGGCACTTAAAGTAGTAAAGGAGTTTTGCTATTTGGGGAGCAAAATAACTGGTGATGGTCGAAGTAGAGAGGATATAAAATGTAGGCTGGCAATGGCAAGGAAAGCGTTTCTGAAGAAGAGAAATTTGTTAACATTCAGTATTGATTTGAGTGTCAGGAAGTCATTTCTGAAAGTATTCGTATGGAGTGTAGCCATGTATGGGAGTGAAACATGGACGATAAATAGTTTGGACAAGAAGAGAATAGAAGCTTTCGAAATGTGGTGCTACAGAAGAATGCTGAAAATTAGATGGGTAGATCACATAACTAATGAGGAAGTATTGAATAGGATTGGGGAGAAGAGAAGTTTGTGGCACAACTTGACCAGAAGAAGGGATCGGTTGGTAGGACAAGTTCTGAGGCATCAAGGGATCACCAATTTAGTATTGGAGGGCAGCGTGGAGGGTAAAAATCGTAGAGGGAGACCAAGAGATGAATACACTAAGCAGATTCAGAAGGATGTAGGTTGCAGTAGGTACTGGGAGATGAAAAAGCTTGCACAGGATAGAGTAGCATGGAGAGCTGCATCAAACCAGTCTCAGGACTGAAGACCGCAACAACAACAATGGAGGACACTAAAAAAGAACAGACTTTATTGCCTCATCAGTTATTAATAGTAAATAAAAATTAATGAAGGAAACACGTCTGTAAAGAAGTGAGAAAATGTCCCTTCCGGGAATTTTTATTTCGTTTGGCGTACCTTAGTGTGATCGAGGTAATTAACTATATCATTGAAGTAAAGTTTACTAGCTGTCGCCAAGATAGCTTAAATGTGACAGTCTGTTTTCACCTATACTCGATCGTAGCTAATTTTTACTGAAACTGCCTTCACAAGATGATATTTATCATCTTTAAGTTGAAACTATCTATTTCGTTACGAAGAGACTGGTATAGGCGTGTGTATTCAAATGCAGAAATATGTAAACAGGCAGAATACACTGCTGCGGCCGGCAATGTCTGTCGAAGACAAGTCTCTGTCAGTTCTTACATCGGTTACTGCTGCTATGATGGCAAGTTATCAAGATTTAAGTGAGTTTGAATGTGCTGTTAAAATCGTTGGACGAGCGATGGGACACAGCATCTCCGAGGTAGCGATGAAGTGGGTATTTTCCCTTACGAGCATTTCACGAGTGTACCGAAAATATCAGGAACCCGGTTGAACATCAAATCTCCGACATCACTGCAGCCGGAAAAAGATCCTGCAAGAATCGGAGAAACGTTCAACGTGACAGAACGGCAACCATTCCGAAAATTGCTGCAGATTTCAATGCTGGGCCATCAACAAGTGTCGGTTTGCGAAACATTCAACGAAACATCGATATGGGCTTTCGGAGCCGAAGGCCCACTTACATACCGTTGATGACGACACGACACAAAGCTTTACGCCTGGGATGTGTCCGTCAACACCGACATTGGACTGTTGATGACAGGAAACGTGTTGCCTGGTGGGACGAGTCTTGTTTCAAATTCTATCGAGCCAGAAGAACGTGTGCGGGTATGGAGACAACCTCCTCAATCCGTGGACCCTGCATGTCAGCAGGGGGCTGTTCAAGTTGGTGGAGGCTCTGTAGTAGTGTGTGGCGTGTGCAGTCGAAGTGACTGGGACCCCTGATACGTCTAGATACGACTCTGACAGATGGCACGTACATAAGGCTCCTGTCTGATCGCCAGGATGCATTGATGTACATTGTGCATTCGGGCAATTCCAGCAGGACGATATGGCACCCCACAGGTCCAGAATTGCTACAGACTGGCTCCAATAACAGTCTTCTGGGTTTAATACTTCCGCTGGACACCAAACTCCGCTGACATGAACATAGTTGAGCATACCTGGGACGCCTTGAAACGTGTTGTTCAGAAGAGATCTCCACTGCCTCGTGCTCTTACGGATTTATTCACACCTCTGCAGGATCATGGTGTAAGTTCCCTCCAGCACTACTTCAGACATTAGTAGAGTCCATGCCCAAGTCGTGTTTGCGGTATTTCTACATGGTCACCGGGAGCCTACACGATATTAGGCAGGTGTTCCAATTTCCTTGGCTCTGCAGAGTACGTTTGGCATTAGTCGAGAGGGAAGCAAGCTACGTATCCCCTCCAATGCGGCGGAATTCGCATCCATCAGTCTAATAGGATATTTGATACAGCAGCCCGTTGTCGACCTTTGACAGCGTGAAGCATCGAAGCGAAGGAGCTGGAAGAAGTGCGGCGTGTAACACGAGTGAGTTGTGTGGGAGGAGCCAGAGCAGAGATGCCACGTTAACCACGTTAGCGGCGCAGGTGTGTTGTGTCGTAGTAGTTTCCTTTGACGGTACCTGGACGCCGCAGCACGTTCAGTCACTGGCCGTAGGCGGAACACAGGAAGGCGCCAGGCGCCAGGCGCCGGGTGGGACGAGTCACCCAGCTCTTTCCCTGTCGAGTCTGGACTTCTTTTGTGTGTGTGTGTGTGTGTGTGTGTGTGTGTTTTTGCGGCCGCCCCGTGCACTGCTCGGCGAGTCGCTGCTACTCTCTCCCACATTGTTCTGTCTCGAGCCCGGTTTACGGCGGAACGAACACGAGCGAACCAGCATCAGCGATAGAGTATTCTCTTTGCTTGTAGACATTGCGCGACTGCGAATAGACACCATTCAGTCGTGTTCGGGTTCCCATTCGCTGGCATTCGCTCTTGTGCCGCTGGCTCAGGATTTTTCAGTGAACTATCAAAGGCAGTTCCAGTGTCCTTTGCTTCAGCGTTAGCAGCACGAAGTGTTGAGTGCAATTGACAAGAGAGTTCAAATTGATTCCGTGTTTCTGGATTTCCAGAAGGCTATTGACTCTATACCTGACAAGCGGCTTGTAGTGAAACTTTGTGCGTATGGAACATCGTCTTAGTTGTGCGACTGGATTCGTCATTTCCTGTAAGAGAGGTCACAGTTCGTAGTAGCTGACGGAAAGTCATTGACTAAAACAGAAGTGATTCCTGGCGTTCCCCAAGGTAGTGTTATAGGCCCTCTGCCGTTCCTTATCTATATAAACATTTTGGGAGACAATCTGAGCAGCCGTCTTAGGTTGTCTGCAGATAACGCTGTCGTTTATCGTCTGGTAAAGTGATGACAAAATGAAAACAAATAGCAAAACGATTTAGAAAAGATATCTGTATGGTGCAGAAATTGGCAATTGACCCTAAAGAGCAAGAAGTGATAGATCATCTACATGAGTGCTAAAAGGAATACGTTAAACTTCGGTTACACGATAAATCAGTCAAATGTGAAGGCCGTAAATTCAACTAAAGACCTAGGAATTATAGTTACGAACAACTTTAATTGGAAGGAACACAAGGAAATGTTGTGGGGAAGCCTAACGAAAGACTGCGGCGGAGGTTCGAGTCCTCTCTCGGGCATGGATGTGTGTGTGTTTGTCCTTAGGATAATTTCGGTTAAGTAGTGTGAAAGCTTAGGGACTGATGACCTTAGCAGTTAAGTCCCATAAGATTTCACACACATTTAAAAATTTAAAGACTGCGATTTATTGGCAGGACACGTAGAAAATGTAACAGACCTACTAAGGAGACGACCTACACTACGCTTGTCCGTTCTCTAATAATACTGCTGCATAGTATGGGATCCTTACCAGATAGGACTGACGGAGTACTTCGAAAAAGTTCAAAGAAGCGCAGCACGTCTTGTATTATCGCGAAATAGGGGGGAGAGTGTCACTGAAATGATACAGGATGTGGGGTGGCCATTATTAAAACGAAGGCGTTTTTCGTTGCGGCGGAATCTTCTCACGATATTTCAGTCACCAACTTTCTCCTCCGAACGCGAAAATATTTTGTTAACGCCGTCCTATGTGGGGAGCAACCGTCGTCATAATAAAGTAAGGCAAATCAGATTCGTTCCTTCCGCGCGCTATACGAGATTGGAATAATAGAGAACTGTGAAGGTGGCTCTATGAACCCGCTGCCAGGCACTTAAATCTGATGTGCAGAGTACCAATGTAGATTCAGAGAGCATTCTTCTGCTGTTATCACAGTGAGCTTCTGCTGTTAATATGCGTTGCGTGGGCGATAGAGTGGTATCAAGAGAATGTTCTGTTTTTGACAGTACAATATTTAGATTGTAACGGAAAGGTATGCCCAAGCTTCCAGCAAACATCTCTCACTCGCAGGAAAAGCTTCATTTCCATGTCAGAGCTCATTTACTAGAAGTGTTCAACACATTAACCGTGGAAAACGTACAGGAAAATAACGTATCAGCAGGTGATGAAGCACTTCCGTAAATGAAACATTCAAAATAGCCCCTGTAGCAAGGATATATGCGTCAACCCGTCGTCGCATTCCGGGCTGAGTGGATTTAGGTCCGGAGGGCGAGGAGGGCAAGAAAGTGGCCCACTCCTGGCCATCCATCGTCACGGAATCTGTTGTTTAGAAGCTTGAAATGAGCAGCAGCTCCACCGTGCATGAAGCACACGTTTCGCCACAACCGTAGAAGCACGTGTTGTAGCAGAAGGGACATAGTGTTCCCTAAGAAAGCGTCGAGCCTGGGTCGAAGAACGCGAGGCTCTAGCAAACGATCACCGCGCCGGTCGGGGATTTTCTCTGCCCAGGAAGTGGGTGTTTGTGTTGTCCTCGTCATTTCATCATCGGCCTCATCATTCGTGACAGTGGCTAGATTGCACTGTGAAGAAAATGGATTGAGGAAACATTGGACAGCGCGTGGGTTGGGCCTTTGTACGGGCGCTGATGACGACGCAGTTGAGCGCCCTGCAAGCCAATCGTCGCCGTCAGCTGTGCCTCCTCCAGTTCACATGTCCTCATCCTTCTCGGCCTCCCCCAGTCCCGAGCAGTAAGACGACGATCGTCAAGCTGCAAATACCCTCCCGTCGTTGTAGAAGTCTCTCCCGATACAAATCTTGAGCGTCATGTCCATTACCATCTGCTCGTCCCAACACTTCCACTGTGCTGTGCCGAAGACAGAGACTACGTGGTTGACACTAGTGGAGCAGTGACGTTAGCCACATGTCAACAAAAGCAATGAAGTGATGCACATTTCATGTAAGAAAACGTTTCACGCAGTGCTAGCTAGCACTTTCTCTTTCTGTGTGTTTCCCGTTATTAATGTGATTATGAAGAACTGGAGAAACTGACCTCTAACACGCAAATAACGCGTTTTCTGGCCCACGTGGATATAACACACACGTATTTTCTTTCTTTACATACGAGGAATGTTTCCTTAAAGTTTGGACATACCTTTCTGTTACACACTGTAGATGCCATACGTACCTGTCAGATTCAAAAAATCGACACCAAAAATGAAAGAGGAGAAAGACTAATTGAGTTATGTAACAAGTTTCAGCTAGTAATAGCGAACACCCTGTTCAAGAATCACAAGAGGAGGAGGTATACTTGGAAAAGGCCTGGAGATACGGGAAGATTTCAATTAGATTACATCATGGTCAGACAGAGATTCCGAAATCAGATACTGGATTGCAAGGCGTACCCAGGAGCAGATATAGACTCAGATCACAATTTAGTAGTGATGAAGAGTAGGCTGAAGTTCAAGAAATTAGTCAGGAAGAATCAATACGCAAAGAAGTGGGATACGGAAGTACTAAGGAATAACGAGATACGTTTGAAGTTCTCTAACGCTATAGATACAGCAATAAGGAATAGCGCAGTAGGCAGTATAGTTGAAGAGGAATGGACATCTCTAAAAAGGGCCATCACAGAAGTTGGGAAGGAAAACATAGGTACAAAGAAGGTAGCTGCGAAGAAACCATGGGTAACAGAAGAAATACTTCAGTTGATTGATGAAAGGAGGAAGTACAAACATGTTCCGGGAAAATCAGGAATACAGAAATACAAGTCGCTGAGGAATGAAATAAATAGGAAGTGCAGGGAAGCTAAGACGAAATGGCTGCAGGAAAAATGTGAAGACATCGAAAAAGATATGATTGTCGGAAGGACAGACTCAGCATACAGGAAAGTCAAAATAACCTTTGGTGACATTAAAAGCAACGGTGATAACATTAAGAGTGCAACGGGAATCCCACTGCTAAATGCAGAGGAGAGAGCAGATAGGTGGAAAGAATACATTGAAAGCCTCTATGAGGGTGAAGATTTGTCTGATGTGATAGAAGAAGAAACAGGAGTCGATTTAGAAGAGATAGGGGATCCAGTATTAGAATCGGAATTTAAAAGAGCTTTGGAGGACTTACGGTCAAATAAGGCAGAAGGGATAGATAACATTCCATCAGAATTTCTAAAATCATTGGGGGAAGTGGCAACAAAACGACTATTCACGTTGGTGTGTAGAATATATGAGTCTGGCGACATACCATCTGACTTTCGGAAAAGCATCATCCACACAATTCCGAAGACGGCAAGAGCTGACAAGTGCGAGAATTATCGCACAATCAGCTTAACAGCTCATGCATCGAAGCTGATTACAAGAATAATATACAGAAGAATGGAAAAGAAAATTGAGAATGCGCTAGGTGACGATCAGTATGGCTTTAGGAAAAGTAAAGGGACGAGAGAGGCAATTCTGACGTTACGGCTAATAATGGAAGCAAGGCTAAAGAAAAATCAAGACACTTTCATAGGATTTGTCGACCTGGAAAAAGCGTTCGATAATATAAAATGGTGCAAGCTGTTCGAGATTCTGAAAAAAGTAGGGGTAAGCTGTAGGGAGAGACGGGTCATATACAATATGTATAACAACCAAGAGGGAATAATAAGAGTGGACGATCAAGAACGAAGTGCTCGTATTAAGAAGGGTGTAAGACAAGGCTGTAGCCTTTCGCCCCTACTCTTCAATCTGTACATCGAGGAAGCAATGATGGAAATAAAAGAAAGGTTCAGGAGTGGAATAAAAATACAAGGTGAAAGGATATCAATGATACGATTCGCTGATGACATTGCTATCCTGAGTGAAAGTGAAGAAGAATTAAATGATCTGCTGAACGGAATGACAGTCTAATGAGTACACAGTATGGTTTGAGTGTAAATCGGAGAAAGACGGAGGTAATGAGTAGTAGTAGAAATGAGAACAGCGAGAAACTTAACATCAGGATTGATGGTCACGAAGTCAATGAAGTTAAGGAATTTTGCTACCTAGGCAGTAAAATAACCAATGACGGACGGAGCAAGGAGGACATCAAAAGCAGACTCGCTATGGCAAAAAAGGCATTTCTGGCCAAGAGAAGTCTACTAATATCAAATACCGGCCTTAATTTGAGGAAGAAATTTCTGAGGATGTACGTCTGGAGTACAGCATTGTATGGTAGTGAAACATGGACTGCGGGAAAACCGGAACAGAAGAGAATCGAAGCATTTGAGATGTGGTGCTATAGACGAATGTTGAAAATTAGGTGGACCGATATGGTAAGGAATGAGGAGGTTCTACGCAGAATCGGAGAGGAAAGGAATATGTGGAAAACACTTTTAAGGAGAAGGGACAGGGTGATAGGACATCTGCTAAGACATGAGGGAATGACTTCCGTGGTACTAGAGGGAGCTGTAGAGGGCAAAAACTGTAGAGGAAGACAGAGATTGGAATACGTCAAGCAAATAATTGAGGACGTAGGTTGCAAGTGCTACTCTGAGATGAAGAGGTTAGTACAGGAAAGGAATTCGTGGCGGGCCGCATCAAACCAGTCAGTAGCCTGATGACAAAAAAAAAAGTTGTTTCTCTGTAAATTTTGAAACAATGTGTGTGTATTGAGGTCAATGGTGAGGTCTAAGAAGTTTATGCATTTGTTGCCAATCTCCATAGTGAAATGGATATTTTTATGTTGACTGTTTAGGTTTTTCAAGAATGTGTTGAGTTGTCTTGTAGCAAAGACAAGGTCCAGTTATTAGCGAACAGTGGGTGTACAAAATGACCTGTTCTGAATGATAAATTTTACATTGGTCAGTCAGGCAGAGACATAGCAACTAGGCTGGCTGAACATGAACACAGCTGGAGGTTGCAGAATTCTGCCTCTGCATTTGCTGAGCAATTACTGATTGAGGGTCCTAACTACCAGTCACGAAGTGGCTCCTTCATCAGTCCGCCCCCGGTAGCTGAGTGGTCAGCGCGACAGGCTGTCAATCCAAAGGGCCCGGGTTCGATTCCCGGCTGGGTCGGTGATTTCCTCCGCTCAGGGACTGGGTGTTGTGTTGTCCTAATCATCATCATGTCATCCCCATCGACGCGCAAGTCGCCGAAGTGGCGTCAAATCGAAAGGCTTGCACCCGGCGAACGGTCTACCCGACGGGAGGCCCTCCTCACACGGCATTTCATTTCAACTACCAGCCAGTGTCCCGTGTACTTCACTTGTTCATTACTTCCCACACTCTCTCTCCCTACATATTCCCATTTTCCTCTATTCATTAAGTTGTTTTGTTTTGTTGAAGTTGTCTTTCTATTCCACATAGACTGTAGTTTCAATAGTTAAGGCTTTCTTTTAACTGGTACTTGTATTACTGTCCATATTTTACTTTGCTCATTTATTTAATGAAAACTGTTACACAGCCACTGCTTTGATTATAATGTTAATGTTAAAATGCAATACCACCACACACTCAAACTGTAGGTTCCCTCAAACGCCTCCATTTTCCTACATTTATTTATTTCTGTTTATCGTATTGATATTGCTTAAGTTCCTTATGTATTCTGTATTTACATTCATAACTGTCTCTTCTTTTAATTGGTTGTGTATCACTCACTCACCATGTTTCATACCTCCTGATGCAGCCTTGTCTAGTACTAATTTTATTTTATTAGTTTTGTTTATCAATAGAATCTGTTATGTAGGCATGTTATTCCTATTTTGCTCTAAATGTTTTCCTGTCTACTCCATTGTTATTTATGTACTGTTCAGTTCTTACTTTTTCATTGCAAAGATGTTACTTACTGTAGGTTTTTACTTCAGTCTAGATATGCTATTTCTCTTCCAATGTCGTCTGCTAACATTTAACATCTTAGGGCAACACTTTATGAAATGTCCTAAATTGCTCTTGTAGAATCAGGTGTAAATTTTTCATCAATTATGACTGTAAATAGTACACAAAACGGTGATTATCTTTTGTGTTTGCAGTTTTCTTATGTTATTGAACCTATATAGTTACATATATATGTTATTTCTTTAAACTCTCATAATGTGTAATACAAAAGATTGTCACTTCTTTACCGACGCTTGACTTTTCTTTCTCTGAGTGTGTCAGTTGAGTCAGCAAGCCCTCTCGTTCGTCAGAAA